>NW_020200567.1:142962-161056 GCF_001531365.2 Cynara cardunculus var. scolymus | reverse complement strand
TATTATATGAAACAATTTCACAACCATATATGAAACAACTTCATCAAAAAAAGTATTATATGAAACAATTTCACAAGATTAAACAATTTCATGAAAAAAATTCATAAGATTAAATAATGAAATCGACAGATGAAGGTGGTTTGCATGGTTTATATAAATTAGGGCGGTTTTCATATGATCACTCCTCTATATATGTATGTATATACACATATATATAATATATACACACATAAGGTTGAGTTTCCAGTGAGAAGAGTAATAAGATCTCCACCCTTAAATCAATCCTAATTGAAAATCAATACTGCTGAAATGTGTCAAGATACACCATATCAACTCCCTTCTAAAACATCATTAATGGGTGAGCATAAGATTAACAGTGATCAAATGTAGAGACCCCTTCTTACGCTTCTCACACTCACTCTTTTTCTCACACGATCCAGACAAAAATTCCCATTTTCATTAGCTCTTAATATTTATTTACATTCAAAAACCCAAGTGTTACATTGGTAAAACACTTAACAATGCTTAGGGTTCAAATCTTCATAATATAACTAATAATATCATCACCAAATATGTTGTACATGTAATACTAAAATACATTTTATACATTTTAAAATTTAAATGTCTCAAAAGCTCATGGAATGATCATATATCACAGGTTGAGGTGGGAGAACAAAGAAGGAACAAGATCAACCACAGACCAAGCAAGACCAGCATATTGTAGCAATCGGATGCCGGTATCAACGTCAAACGAGTCCTGGCTGCCGAAAAACATCTTCTGGAGATACCCGCTCGTTTGTTTGACTTCGTTTGACCTTTTGACGGCGGGAGAAACGGTCAAAGCTGTGACGTAGCCCGATGATCTCACGGGGATCCCCAGTGCACTTGCTGTAATGGGTAGGATCCATTTCGCGAGAGCTTTGCTGCAGAACTTGACGAGCAGGATTGTCGGGATACCGACCAGAACTCTCCCTGCAAAGGCTGGGATCGTGAGTTCGGGTGTGAATACACGTGCTACTTTTTCGTGGTGGAATTGATGGTAAGTCTGTTGCACACCGGTTACCTGCATAAAAACAATGGATCTCGAGACATGAATGTATGGATTTACTTCCGTTATGTGGGTCCCATCTTAGAGCTTTTTCAACGAAAAAATGGGACCCACACGTTCGAAAACCGCACTTGTAACTCCACAAGTAAAAAGGTGTTTTTCTTGTGGGGGGTTTTTTTTATATGGCCAAAAAAAGCTTCCGAAAGTAGCACCATTGAGGAATAAGAAGCAAGTGCATATAATGGTTGCAATTTTCGTGATATTCGAAAACAATGGTTGCAATTTTCGTGAAACAGCAAGTGCATATAAGAGTTTATTCTTACGATTCCCAGTGCCACGCCCGTGAAGGCCGTGTGATACTCGAAACTTGGAGTTGGATGCTCGGGTGTTGGGTATGCAAAGAGCAATAAGAAGCTAAGAGCAATCCAAAAGGTTGTAACTGCAACAAAAGTAAAGCATTTTGAGTGTTGTTACTATCAATTCTGATAAAGCAAACCACACGAACCCCAGAATACCCTATCCACCTGGAGGTGGGGTAAGATGTATGTTGACCTGACCTCTACCCCGAATAGTAAATTGGTTGTTTCCATGAACAATCAATTATCGTCCAAATGGAGGATAATCTTTCAACAAATCTTCAATTTTGTAATATACAGATCCAAAAAACTCCGATACGCCAAAGACTCAACGGCCTTTGCGAAAATCGAGGAAGGAAATCTTAGTATGTGGAAAATTTAATACAATTTGGCATCTAAATTTGAGTGGTACTCCGACCGTCAACATTTTCCTTCTCAAGATGTCTCAAAGTAAAGGCGATATTTCCTTTTTGGCAAAGAATCGTTCCAAAACCGCCTATTTACCCACTAATAATGTTGTTTACCAACACCTTCTGACCAACAAATGTTGCTGACCCAGTAAGAGTGGAGAGGCTTACTTAGGGGACGTTTATCAAACACTAATTGATAAGTGCTTACCGTATGTCACTTACCTTACTGGGTGAGTATGGCAAGAACCAAGAATGTTATCTGGTAAGAGGCATAACAAGGATCAAGAGTCTTACCCGGTAGGTGAGGGAGAAGACTCTTACTCGGTTAGCGCTACCAACAATCCGTTTTGATGGCCGAAAATGTTACCTGATAAGGTAAGTGATGGTGGTGAATCTTGCCATTAAGCGCGCTTACCCAATAAGGGTTCAACAAACGACCCCTTACTCGGTTAGTACATCTTACTCGATCAACGCTTATCCAATTCTTTTTTAGTGAACGGCCCCTAAGATTATATATTTACTTAAGGCTTGTTCAAAGACCCCGAGTTAGTACAAAAAAGGAAACAAATATTATATCAAGTACAAGAAAGCATACCGTTTTGTCCTAAAATTACAAAATTGTCGATGCTTTCATGAAGATGAAGCCAAAATGCAAGAATTGTCAATCCAAGAACAAGACCACCAATGATGTCGATCACACTATGCATGCCAAGATATATTCTTCCTATAAAGAGAGAAAGAAGGAATCAAGTGTTGATGAAAATAGAGCAAATGGGGATCGTAAAACAAAAGGTTGAAAACTTACCAAAGCCAATAAGGCCTACGAGCAAGCAAACAAATAAAAATGATGCTACTCGATAGGATGCATCTGTATTCTCGAGGCATGAGAAGACATAGTGCAAGAGGTACCTGAAACATCCCGAAAGAAAATATGATCTCAAAAGTGAGATTATGGGTATCCAAGAATTCTATTCCAACACAAAGTTTAGTAACCCACATCTATTTTCGCAACCTAGACTAAACGAACCTAGTATATCCCACCTTGAGGTGGGGTCTGAGGAGGTTAAGATGTATGCAGGTCTAACCTCTACCCTAAAAAGTAGAGTGGTTGTTTCCGTGAAGACCCCAGGCTTAAACCACAAGGGTTGTGGCGTAGTGGTTGAGGCACAGGGGAATGTGGTGGAATATCCCATTTGCCCTAGGTTCAATTCCAAGCGTCCACAACAATTGTCGCTACTTAGTTTATCAGGGATGATGTCTTACAGTCACAATTTGCCGGGATCAGTCTGGGCATATGTCGGGATAGTCTGGGCATAGCCTGGCACACCCTTCCAAAAGAATAAAAATAAGAGTCCCCAAGCTTGCTTCTAGATTATGTGATCCAAGTAGCAAAAAAACCTACCCTTTTTTCCATCAGCCTTTAGGGTTCACTAGAGAAGAGGATCTTGAAAGCAGCATTTTCGAGTGTCAAGGAATGGAAGATCTTTTATGCAATTGTATTATTGCAAAGGGGTTGTTTAACAAATTGAAGTCTTCACTGATTCATGAGCTACCAATGGGGTGATGACATTTGTGTCTGCTATAAGGGTTTAAAGGACAATTTGAGAAGTTCAAAAAACTTTATCAAACATATCCTTAACAGTATTTCTGATGAACCATCTTAAGAAAATTGGCTCACTTAGAAGCTCCTATGACTACATTATGCAGAAAGATTGACCAAGTTTCATGAATCATTAAGTATTCACAAGTGAATAACTAACCAACACATATAGAAACATTTGAAAGTATTAACATACCCAGATAAACAGACTGTGTTAAGAGTGTGAGAAGATGGCAATCCATATTCCAATGCATTTTCTTTCTCATCTTTAGTGGCAGTTAGTATCCTAACGGGTGGTGATTTGGGTCTAGGAGCCGACACCACATCCTACACAACATACACAATTTCAGCGAATATGAATAAAATAACCTCCAAGAAATCCAAAATCAAGAACCAAATGATGGCATTGTACCTTTATACAATTCCCTGAATAATCACAGAATGCCATCAAAAGCGTCATTTGCCTTGCTAATTTCCCATGTCCACTCTACAACATGAAAACTAAAACCACTCAATCGATCCGAAAAGCACAACAAGATCTCCTATTTAAAGAAAATCTATTTCTGTTTCGAAGTGTGAAGATACGGGCACATTGGAACCTCTTTTTTGTCGTATGCTTGCATTTAGTACCAGTAAGCAAATGTGCATCAATGAGAAGGGAAAGCTTATTATAGAAGCTGACTATCCAAATAAGCATTTTCAAGAATGAGTAAGGGGCTGCTTAGTTGGTTTTCCATCATGTTCTAGATGGATAAAGTTGACTGTGTAGATTAATTTGTCTCTATAGATTTGGAGGGTTTTATTCGTAGATGGAAGAAGCGTGTTTTTTGATTGGGAGGGGCAGGTTCGGAAAAAACTTGGCTTTCTGCATAAAGACCCCCCCTAAACGCTAACCAAATAAGACACTTTTTATATCATTAAGCCACTTCCGAACAGTCATGCATAGCTGACCGAATAAACTGTAAGTCCCATTAAGCTGTTAACAAACACGCTCTAAGTAGCATTTGGAACACATGAACTTTGACACTTCATTTCCAAGCGACCAGGTCCCAGCAGAAAAATGCAAAAATCACAAAATTAACGAAGAGAAACTCAAATCTGCAGAATATCGTGTTCTTCCTTTTTGCAATTTCACAACTGGGTTGGTTGTTTTGAAATGAATTCCCGATAAACTTGCTCCAAATGCTTATCACTCTTTTGATGATGGGTTCTGCAAGTGAAGTTTCCACATATAGAAAGAGAGAATTTACCCAAAATAGCAAGGGAAGAAAGCCAGTATAAAAAGGCACAGAAACAACACAAGATAACCCAGAGAAGAAAGCATCCAAAGAACCACGCTGGTATTTCTGCAAGCATTCACCAATAAAATTAATTAAGAATGAATCATTCAAAACCAATAAAAAGCATATTGATGAGATTAGTAACAAGGGAGCAATCATCTCACCAAAATTCAAGCAAAATTCAATAAGCCAATAGAATTTTAAGCATGTTGATGAGATTAATTACATGGGTTTGTCTGTTAAAATGTTGCTAATTCTTCAAATATCCACCAAAATTTAAGCAAAATTCAATAACCCAGTAGAATATTAAGCATGATTATGAAATTAATAACATGGATTTGTCTAAGATGTTGGCATTTCTTCAAACGGTCAACAAATTCAACACGAATAACAAGCGAATTGATGAGATTAATGACTATGGGTATCTCCATATCGATATAATGCTGGTATTCTCCACATACCCCACCAGAAATCCAAGCAAAAATTCAATAAAATTCAACATAAAAATAAACAAAATCACAAATTAATAAGATTAATGACATGGGTTTATGCCTAATCAAACATCAATTGTGAAAAAAAAACAAAACAAAAACATGTATACCTGGATCTGAAGAATCGCAGGAGTACCGGAGATTACATGACGAGAAACCCATGGTTGTATCGAAGATCTAATCTTCTGGGTCACATTAAACATCGAAGATACAACGATCCATGTCAAAATCCCACACAAAAACGAGACCTGCCATGTGGGTATTATGCTCTCCATGTTTGCCTCTGGTTCTTTGTTTGTTCCCTCCAATCTTACGGTGATCAAGGAAGGCGAATCATGATGTCTTTTTTGTAAATTTGAATTGGGATTTGATAATTATAACCTGGGAATGACCGTAAATGGACTATGACTTGGGTTTGGATTTTGTTGCGGAGAATAATTTCTGGCCAGTCGGCAGCCAGATCAGGAACAGTCCAAGAAAGCTTTGGTTCTTTGTTCTTTTAAAAAAAGGAAAATAAAGTAGAACTTTTGGGGCCAAATGTTTTTGCAACTTGTTGGAGTGATATTTGAATAGGGTTTGTGTTTATTTGAGATCAATGATTTTTTGTGAGATAATTTATATTCATTGATCAACTTTATAAGCTAATAATCTAATGGTCTAAAGTTGTACGGTGACAATTTTATGATTATTGAGAAGTTTCGTGACGTTTATGAATATTCAAATTGTCAGATTGTAGATCTAATCCAAGAGTTAAAAATTTGTCTTACGGGTCTCACGAAAAAACATTGGTCTCACATGATCCCAAGTCTATTTGAATATGTTCATGTGTGGAGAAATTGTAAAATAAATAAATAAAATCAGTAACATTTTAGTAATTATTCATCTGAATGTGTATGTATATGTGTATACAAGTAATTTGTAAATAATTTGTCCGATTTACATACGAACATAAAAAACCAAAATATAATTTCAATTACTTGTATGCACATATCGTCCAGATAAATAGTTACTAGATTATTACTCAGTTTTTCATTTTTTTTTAGTTTTACTCTAAACCTTCCTCTATTTGAATATGATTTCATGTGTAGTACAGATAAAAGTTAGCATCTTTAGTGTAAGATTCTCAGTTTACATCTTATCTTTTGCTGAATGAAATTACTGATCTTTACCATGCTTATCTAATTAGGTTATGATAGATAATCTCTGATAATTTATATACACTTATGTATGGTTAATTCATAAATTTTATATTTTTTTAGTGAAAACTAGGATCATTTTTAACTTTCAGTATAATAAAATTTTACAGTATTTTATATTGCATTGGTACACAACTGATCCTATATATATCTTTGACATGTCTTTATCAATAATAATGATAACAAAATATTTTTCATTGAATATATAATTATATGACTTTAAGTCAATGAAAATCGATTATTCATATGTGCATTGAGAACATCTCTGGTCGTTGTTTGAAGAAAGTTTAATTAAGACTTGACCACTGGAGTTAAAGAAATGATGTTTTTTTGATTTTATATGTCAAACAAATTAGAAAAAAGATTGTTGTTTTTTTTCTATTTATACTACCTTAAAAACTAGATTTTTTTTAAAGTCTTGAAAACAATTTTTAATGCACAAAGTACTATATATTTATGCGCAAAGTCTTAAAAGTCTTAAAACAACTCATAATCCATTAAGTACTACTACTTTATGCATTTAGTCTAAAATCTCTTAATCTACAATTAACATAACAATTAGTACAAGTTACCAATGCACATTATTACTTTTTCTTTTCATGTTCTCAATATACTTTTGACACATTTTACTCATGTATTCACCCTTTCATACCTCTATGTCTTCTCCTTATCCCCTAAGGTGAGATTCAAATTGATATTCATCACGAGTTATTAAAAGTTATCTCATTCATCTTTCATTCAATTGCTCTATAATTCTCGCTCTCGTTCTCTTGATTCTTTGACACATTTGTAGAGTCGTTTAGATATGTTGAATTTTAAATATATTGAAATTTAAACTGTCATACAATTTTTTTCATCGATAGACTGTAATTAAAACCATAACTTTTATTTATTCAAATTGTATTAATATGTAAAGATCAAGTGTAATTCATATCATCGTTAAATCTTCTCTAATAAAACCAGTGAAACTTCAAAATCGTTAAAATTCACGGCTCTCGTTGTATTGCACGAGTACACAACTAGTATATTATTAATTAAAAAAATGGGTTAATCATTAATGTACCTATTTTTATTAATTATTTTAATGTTTTTACCCCTAATTAACATAAACAAACAAAAAATATCTGGATTTTTAGAGAGATGGTCCCCACTATATAAACCCATAAAAATTTCAAAGATGGTCAAGCTTTTATCCGGTCTGGTTGTCAATTGCTGAGTAATTTGATGCAGAATGATCAAATGGTTAGAATGATTAAGAGACTCTCATGATATAGTGCAAAATGAAATATAATTGTTCGGTAATTGTTTACAATGGAATTAGGGCATTGAATGGTTAAGGGAGGTCCATAATACAATTTTTTAAAGGGTTTTAAAATCATTAAGAAACAAATTTTTTTTTGTCAAACAAGATTCACCTCTTAACGATTCAAATGTTGCATCTTAATGGAACTATTAAGAGGTCTATCTCTAACTTCTCTCTAACATAGAATTCTCTCGAAAATCAATGATTTCAACAACAAATCCACACATTTGATGACAAATAACTATGATAGAATCACTAAAATCCCCAATATGCAGATTTAAGAAAAAACGTGTTTTTTCGAGTTTCATTTGTTGCGAGTTCTACATAATGATTGATTTCTGTATTCTTTTACATTTTTATGCTTTGTAGTGATGGATACAATAACATCTAAAATTTAAACACGTTTTGGTGGAAAAATCGAACTCTGAAAATATGAAACGTTTTTATCTATTTCTTGTGTTTCTTTTAAATTTTTATGCTTTGTAGTGATAGATATAACAGCGTTGGAACTTTAAACATATTTTGATGGAAAAATCGAACTCACAAAAAAGTGTTTTTTTAGAAAGCTACAGTGTTTTTAGAGTTGTCTAGAAAAATGCTTTCTAAAAATAAAGGTATTTAAAGAGACACATGTCTAAATATCTAAAAATACAGGTATTTTGGTATATGCATGTAGTCTTGTATATACGTATTTTGGTATATTTATACTATATTATAAAATAATTGATAAAAAAAACTCTTAAAAACTATTTTTTATGCATGAAGTACGTTTATTGATGCATATTACTTAAAATAAAATATTACAAATAAATTGTACGTAAGTATAACTTATCAAAGTTTCATGTTTGAATTCGTGTAACTAACTGCAGATAAACATAGTGCAATACAAAATAAACATTTCATTTTAAATATAACAAATCTAAAATATAATTAGGATAATCATTGACTTCTAACAAAATAATTAATGATTATCCTTATTAAAAATTATATTATTAAATCAAATATAAATTACTTCGTTATTAAATTTAAATTAAATTATAATACAAAAATTGAATTAAAGAAATTACACACAATTTTTTTTTAAATAGTTAATTTGATACTAATATTGATATATTTATTTTCGAAATTTTATGATATCTTCAAATTTATATTTTATTCAAAAATAAAAACATTAGTCTTTTTTTCAAAACCACATAAAAACCATATTAAAACATCTACAGAGACGGAATAAAATGAAACATTAAAATCGAGATATATCGCGTTGTATTGCACGAGTACCCTTTATAGTATTTAAGGGTGTTTGGGATTGCTTATAAAAACAACTTATTGACTTATTCAGGTGTGACACTGGTAATAAGCACTTTTGAGTGTTTTGATAAACAACTTATACCGGTGCCAAACGAGTAATAAGAAGTTTTTGAAGAAGTTAAATCTTTCTGACTTATAATAAGTTGATAAATACTTTTATAGAAAAACATAAATTGTTTCAAATAAGCAATCTTAAACACTCCTTAAAAATTGCTTAAATCTATATACGTGTATTAGTGTGTGTATAGGCATTCTAGAAGGGGGAAATAGTAATTGATTTACCTAACAATGATTTTTAAATCCGTTGGATTTTTAAATTTAAAAAAAAGTTATATACGTAATTCCATCTATTTGTATATAGATATGTAGAGAGAGATTCAAACAAGAATATTAACTAAATAAAAGAACTTGAAAACAGTTAATTCAAATACAAAATCACATGTGATTTTACACCAATGGTTAACGTAAAGGTGTATAGGCTACGTGGCATGCAACCAAAGTCGTGTGAATCACATGTGATTTTACACGTGATTTTAATATAAAATCACATGTGATTCGACTATTGTCTTATTAGGTTATTGTTCTTGTATGAACTTGACTCTAGATATATATAATATAAACATTCAAGATGCCATTATTTTTCACATGTGAAATAATATTGGTTTTATTATGGTTCTCAACATTTTGAGTTTCGCATGAGAGGCTCAAATAAAAAGGCTAAAGATCATGTCAAAACAATAAGCGATAGTTCATATGTGAATCATAAAAAAAAATCCATTTAAAAAATTTCTATGTGAATTCATATGAATAACCCGAAATACATTTTATATATGTATCTTCAAATAGATTTTTTCCGGATTATTTCAATGATTCACATAAACCTTTCATTTTTACCTTCTTACGATATTTAGCCTTCTTATTTGAACCTTCCACTACATATAGAGAGATACAAATGAAAATGTTTGAAACGTGAAAACATATCTCAACCATTACGCACATACGAAATTCAAAGACAGATAGATGAATTCATATTCATGCCCTTTTCACGTCGTTGAGGTTTTTGGTCTCAATTTGTTAGCCGATGCCAATTAGACATAGTTTCTAACATAGGTTAAAATTTATAAATTCTTTACAAGGTTCAAAACGTCATTCGATTTCGCGTTTGTAATCTTGTCTTACGACAAGCAGAAGTTAGCAACGCAAAAGGTGTGAATCTCTACATTTCGACAAAAACGCATCTCGTATGTGTTTTAAAACCAATTAATGTAATATTTGTTGTTAAATTTGAAAGAACACTTTCGTACAAGGATCTTTATGAATCTATACATGTGTATAAATATGCACATATGCATGTGAGATACATTTTCTTTTTGTTAACCATGGTGTCCCAGCCAGCTTGTGTGTTCATCGACTAATCTCAGGAGTCCTGAAGAACAGCCAGAAAAATTCCCAATGGCCTTGCAAGACCTAAACCGATGACCCCTGAGGAAAATTGTATTAGTTTTTTTTTTTTTAAATCATTCCTCGCCTTTTTATAACCAACTTTATTGTGTCTTCTTCTGTTTGGTTGATCCATGCATCTTAGTACTCTCCATTTCAACATTTGAGCTTGATGCCTGTTTACTACTACCGTTGGCTTGTCTTCCTTACATGGTGCCTTCGCTTGCCCACATGTCGTGCCCGTTTACTACTACCAAGACACACTTCCTCTTGATATTTGTTGGTCTCCAAATGAATGTGTTATTGATGATGAATATTCATCATGAAGAAGAACACGTATTGTGTATGTTATTACTTAAAAACAAAATGCCAGATACAACCAAACAAGAAAAAAGATCGAGTAGAACAGTTCAAAGCGTTATGATGGTTGGGTTGGGTTCTGATGAGAAGGAAAGTTAAAGGATTTTCATCCTTAGATGCATATTATAATGAAATGCACCAAGATGCATCAGATCAATCATCGTGTCAAACGTGATTCATAGGTGGGTTTAAGATTAAAGACGATCAAGGATTCAAATCCCTTTTTACGCTTCTCATTTAACTCTACTTCTCACAGTCTAAAATGGGATGGAATTTGATTCAAAGGTCGATGCTTTTCTATTCTACAAAAGCTATGCAAATTCTAGATTTGACATTATCTTAAAAGCCAACCATTAACCCATAATATCTATAAACTTTCAACTCTCAAATTTGTTTCTACAAGATATACATTATTTGGTCTTAGATTCAAGTCGGGAACACTTTATTTTAGAAAATACTAAAACTAACACGTAAATTTTGTCGTAACAAAAAAAAAAAGTTCTTACGTTTTAGTACACAGATTGTTTTGTTACCTGTTTGTGTAAATTGATACGACACTGACCTATGAAAATTCGACCAACATTATATTTTGTGATGGATTTCACGCCAAGTAAACATTCTAACAACGATACCTTTTTGTTGTATGGGAGACTCAAGGAGCCATTTACCAACTTGCAAGAGAAATTACTCTCACTTACCTTATCATTTATAACATTCTTGGTCATCAAAATGGATTGTTGATAAACATCTTGAACCCAGTAAGCGCTTACCGAGTAAGACTCTCGAGGGGTCGTTTACTAATCACCTACCTTGGTAAGAACTTACCGAGTAAGACTCTAGGGGGCGTTTACTAAACACCTACCTTGGTAAGCGCTTACCAGTTCATTTTATCAAATGAACATAACAAGGACCAAGAATCTTACCCGACAAGATAAAAGAGAAGGATCAAGAGTCTTACCCGGTAAGTGATCAGGGTTACCGGGTTATAAACACTTGCCATCAATCCATTTTGATGGTTGGGAATGTTACCCCGTAAGATAATTGAGAGCGGTGACTTTTGCCTCTTTTTGAAAGGGTGTCCTAGGCTATGCCTAGACTAATTCCAACAAATTGTGGAATACAAGAAATCAGCTCTGATAAACTCAATGACCACAATTGTTGTGTACGTCTGGAATCGAACCCTGGGCAGATGGATATACCACCACATCCCTCCCGGGACTCAATCACAACGCCATAACCCTTGTGGTTGACTCTTACCAGTAAGCGTCTAGTAGACGGCTCACCAATCCTTGTTACGCCTCTTATTGGATAAGATTCTTGATCCTGTTATGACCAATCAGTAAGGTAATGATATTTGCAAACATTTAGCAAACGGCTCCTAACAACGATTCTAAAATGGACAGTTGGTGGAATGAGGACAATGTTCGTGTTCATCTCTATCTCAACATGCATCTAATCTATTGCATGTTTTAATACCGAAACATATACACGATGAAGATGCGAGTATGGGATGCACGTTTGGCATCAAACTTTTTGCAACAAAAGCATCTTCATCGGTCGTTTTCAAGCTTTTTCTTGTTTGCACCAGAAAATGTTGCATAATTTGAAATGTTGTATGCATCTCAAATGGAAGGCCATTAGGGTTTCTCCTGTGCCCTTTTGAGGATTCTATTCGAGGATTGAATTTCCATCAAAGCTTTTTCATACCTTGAAACTGAGCTATTCAGTTTGTTGTTCTTGCAGTTTTATAATTCAGCATTCACATTTATGAATGCTTTATATCTTATGTGTAATACCAGAATACATAATACTTTTACCATTCATTAATTGACATATTAACATATCTTAATTTCATATTACTTAACATATATACAACAGTTCCTTAACATGTCAAATGTGATACTTTGAGCAGGGTTCCCAAAACTTTTGGGATCCAATTTAGCAGTGTTTAGGGTCTTTCATCAAACCTGTGCATAACTATAGTCCTTCTCAGTGCTTATCCAATCAGGGACATTCCAATCTTTTTGGAGGCTTTGTTACACCTAAAACTTTCGATTACACTGCAAAATGAGATAACAAAGATATATATATATATATATATATATATATATACAAATTACAGAGGAAAGATAAGGCGTACTATTTTTGTTTTCTGGTATAACTTAAAGTGGTACTGAGGGTGGGTTATATTTTTTACATTCGTTGATGAATGACACCAAACAATGTAAAATTAGGCCCCAAAACACATTTAATATGCTAAAGAACGACCCTGTATTTAATGTCAATTAGAAGACAAAAGTAATATGCCTCATCATTGCCTCTCTAACTTGTTGTTCCCTCTTCAATCATCTTTTGTTTCCAATTCTTGATTTGGCGACTGAACTCGCCAAAGGCTCAAATAACAAAATTGTGTATTTCAACCATTGTTTTGGATGCTTGAGAAATATTTTCATTTGAGCATGTTAGTTCGATTTCTTTCATGTTACTCACTTCAAATTTCTCTAGTTAATTGTGTGTAAATTAGTTTGAAATTGTTTAGATTCAGATAATCAGATTGTTTAGGTTCAAATTATTAAGTGTTTAGGTTAAGGTTTAGATTGTTAGTTGTTCAGGTTCAGCAATTTTTCTATGCTTAACATATATGTATCTTTGTTATCTCATTTTGCAGTGTAATCAAAAACTTTGCATGTAATAGGATCTCCAAAAAGATCGTAACATATTGCATATCAAGGCGAATTTATTTTTGATTTGTTATTGCAATTCAAATTTCTCCGGTTAAAGAGGGAGGGGGGAGGGAGAGTTCTAACGAAAACAATAACCAAATAAGAGAACACGAAATCGGCCAAAAATCACATGTGATTTTATACCAACGGTCAACGCAATGGTGTGAGGGCGACGTAGTCTGCAACCTCAGGTTGCAGCCAAAGTCACAAGAATCACATGTGATTTGACCGCTTTCTTATTCTCTTATTTGGTTAATGTTCTCATATGAACCGGACTCTCTCTCTCTCTCTCTCTCTATCTATCTATCTATCTATCTATATATATATATATATATATATATATATATATATATAAATAAAAAGTTTTGGGTATAATAGGACCTCCAAACGTATCTGTGTATAAGGTGAATGCATTTTTTGATTTGTTATCGCAATTCAAGTTGTGTGATGATAGCATATTTAGTTTAGCGGTAGCTTATATCCCATTTGTTTCCCTCCTTTAGCAGAAAGGTGGCACATGATTCCTTTGTAACAAAAGCCCACCCTTTTTGGCTCATGGCATTTAGAACCCAAATCTTACCATATATTGTTGTCTTAAAATGATTCAACAAACCACACCTAATTGTGTCGAATGAATTAGAATTTGAAGGTATTGGAATGATATTGAATCCATTTTGACCACACGTTTGGTTGATAAGAGATAGGATGGAATCCATCAAAGGAATTGAAATATGTCTGGCTGGTTGGTTCGGAGAGTATAACTTTGGAATTGTAATGAAATAATGATAAGTGACCAAAATACCCCTTTATGGGATTTTTGTACTTTAAATTAGTAATAAAATTAATTGGTGGTGTAGGTGGAGGTAATGGCAACGGTAACAACTCTGGTTGCAACGGCGGTGGAGGTGGTGAGGATGGGGATAGTGAACTGATGGTGGTGGTTAAATTGGATTACAAGGTTACTTATAATCAAATTATGAATCCTTTACATTATCAAGGAATGGAGTTCAAATTCATCGACTCATGCAAAGAAATGATCAAATCCCTCAAAAGCATAATTTGATGGAATCTAATCAATTTAACCACAAAGCCAAGAAATTTGGTCAAAGAAATCTGCAATTCCAATTCCATCGGATTCCACAAACCAAATGCCCCCTAATAGTTTGATGATTCTAACGAATTACTTTGAATAAAAATGTTTGATCACAAAAGGTAATACCTCGAGTTTATGTTAGAATGTGAAGGTATTCTAGTGGGTTGTCTAGCACAGAAGAGAGAGGTCAAAGTCAACCCTCTTCGAGTAATCTTAGTTTGGCATAACTTTGCTATGACCAAAAGACAGATGAATTGTTCAGGTTAAACCGTGCAGGAACACGATACATTTCAACTTTCGACCAAATTAACACACATAGATTAGCATAGATTGATGCAAGTCAGTGTTCGATTACTAGTGACATGTCTTAAATAGCCTTTGATTAGATTGGGAAATCTTTTAGGCCTAGATCAATATCATCTATTCTTTCTAGGGTAAATAGGTAATTTTAGCTTTAAAAAGTTACCAAATGGGGAAAGCTACATGCAATTTTCATGGGATTTCTTAGAATGAAAGGAGCGGTGATTTCCATCGAACTTATGGAGTATAATCTTAACCAAAAATAGATAAAAAGGTCATGAAGAGTGTGGGTGGGAACCCATTTTTTGTGGCCTTGAGTAGAAAGGAATAAGAGGCAACATTCTTGACTTGAGAATAAGACCTATTGGCTTTACTTAAAAATAAAATTCCAAGATTCTATTCCTTAAGAATCTCTCTTTCTATTCTTTTTCTTTTTCCATCTCTCAGCTGGAGGAATAACATTCCATAGTTATTTCTATTCGTTTTCTCTTTGATTGTGTGCGAGTCACGTGTGGGTTGAGCCACCGCCAATAAGGTTCTAGCAGGTGCCCATGGTTCATAAAAGTCCAAGAGGAATATGATTCTTAAACTATGATACGTTCTTACACACACACACACACATATTTATATATATATATATATATATATATATGTTCCTTTATGTGAGCTTCACCTTGTCTTAAAAAGAGAACTTAAAGACTATTACTATGAGAGCCTTAAAAAAGGAAATACAAGTACATAAGAGAATAAGTACCCATTTTCTAGATTCTAAAGTTGGATAGAATATATACACAGGAATAAAATTAAAGAAAGAAGAGCTTCACATACCTTGGTACTTGCCAAAAGATAGGTTATCTTTCTCTCTCTCTCTCTCTCTGCTTGAATATAACTCTGAACAAGAAAATATTGATATCATCTCATTATGCAGATGTTGTAAAGGACCGTTTACCAAAGTACTAACGGATAAAAGTGCGGTTTGGGTCAGCACTAATTAGTGTCTGAGGGCCTGTTTGTTAACAGCTTAATGAGTTTAATGGGACTCACAGCTTATTCGATCAGCTATACATGATTGTTTGGTAGTGGCTTAATGATATAGAAAGTGGTTTATTCAGTAAACTTTCAGGGGGAGCTTTATGCAGAAAGCCAGGTCTTTAAGTAAGCTGCCCCTCCCAATTAAAAAACAGGCTCCTTCTATCTATGAAAAACCCTTCCAAACAAAAATCTTCACAATCTATACAAACAGATTAAATCACACCGACAGATTAATTCAACTGACAGCTTTATCCATACAGGACTTAATGAAAAACCAACCAAAGATCCCCTAAGCAAAACAAAATGGTGAATGGTTTGAGTAACAAAAATATGAATTCCATTCAACCAATTACCTGATGATGATATGGGATTATACTAAAAAAGAAAAATTGGAGTTAATGGAGCTTGTATGTAAGATACCAACAGAAACTCCAGTTTCTAACCATTTATACTATAACTTCTTCTGGACCTGAACGCTTGTCGAATTCTGTGCTACACGAAAATAGTTGATTTAGTTGCTGATCTAACTATATCTAAGAAAAGGACGAATGTATAACGATCTTTGAAGATGCCATCTCATCTTTGATAATACCCAAGTGCTATTTTCTTTTTCCAAAAAAAAGTGCTGAATTTTTTTTTCAAGAAATGAGACCTAAATTTAAAACAAGCTAGCTAGAGATGCACAGAAATGTTCCTCATGATGTTATCCTATCCACATGCCAGCAAACTGTTAAGGAATTTCTTTCACTTGCATTTTACCTAAAGCCCACCAGATTTCCTCCAAACAGCATAATATATGAGCACCAAAATGATCTTTGAAAAAGTTCTGTTAGGACTGACATGAAGATGTCATTTGCTGGCTGTATGCTTACCTATGTAAATGTTTGCCTTATAACTTGAAAAGATCCACAAGTGCTAAAATTGATTTTTTTTGTTTAAATAAATAACAAATTCCAAGGAAAAGAAAATGATGTCTTGGTGACCTACACCAAGAAAGATGTGTGAAGATTCATACCAGATGTGCTTCTACTCATCAAATGCAAGAATTGGAGGCAAGTACAACCCATCATTTGATCTTTCTTTCTTTTCAAAGGGTCCCACCCGAGTTCAAATTCTTGAGGCCGGCTGTCTTATATCAACCGAAGAATAAAAAGATTTTGGTTGAGGGCCCACTTCCATCTATTCTAAATACTGTATAGACTGAATAAGTACCAAACTTATTGAAGGGGACAAAAAGGAATGTATTCTCATTCCATGCCTGCCCTCCAAGCAGAAGCATCTCCCCATTTTTCTACCTTTCTCTTGTATGTATGATGTATCTATTCCAAGTTGCAGATGCTTTAGTCAACATAATCTTCTTCCATTTCTCCAAACTTAACTGCAGATTTCCTTTATGTCATTATCTATATCCTGAATACAGAAAGATGAAAGATGATTGTCATTAATACCATGATAATGAGGATTGGGAAATGAGGAGTAAAGCTAAAAGAACCTTCTACGGGGAGAGAATTAAGATGTCTTTCAAGTCCCCAAGACAACAAAGCAGGGACGTTCCAATCTTTTTGTAGGCCCTGTTACACCTAAAACTTTCGATTACACTGCAAAGTAAGATAACAAAGATACATATATACAAATTACAGAGGCGAGATAAGGCGTACTACTTTTGTTTTCTGGTAGAAATTAAAGTGGCACTGAGGGTGGTGGGGTATCGTTTTTACATTCGTTGATGAATGACACTAAACAATGTAAAATTAGGCCAAAAACTTTAGAGGCTGCGTTCAAAATCACACATTTAACATGCTAAAGAACAGTCCTGCAACAAAGATGGTGGATACCCTGTAATCCTGGTCAGAAAAATCTTGGAATAAGGTTCTTTTCACTTTACCACACTTGTGGATCTATTCTGGTACGCATTGTAAGGTGTTAAGTGTTCTATAGTGCAAAGGAATTAAATATATTTTGGACTGAGAATAAAAAAGTGGGGTTGCAACACAAAGTACTCACTCAATGAATGCAGAAGAAAACCGGAAGAAAGCGAGTCTATATACAAGTCGCCACGGAGATTGGATTGGATTTTTAGTGTTGTTCCTTCACCAGATCTGCCCAAGATTCTATGCTTCACTTGGATAGCATCCGTCCTACCCCTATCCCCCC
>NW_020200567.1:101856-142947 GCF_001531365.2 Cynara cardunculus var. scolymus | reverse complement strand
CCCATCCACCCATTCTCCATTTGCTTTATAAGGCGAGGCTGAGCAGACCATCAGTATGTGAGAGTTGGCAGATAGGATAACAAGATATAGATAAGCGCTATAGTATCAAGACGCATATTTGAGGATACAGAAGAATCAAGTTTCACGATCTGAAGGACAAAACGATCAAGACTCAAGATACAATAAAACATGCAGGTACCAAATTGAGTACGTTTGATGTATGATAATTCTATATCATATGTTGTTAATATGAAACTAACTACAAAAAATTAATCATTTACTCTTCTTTTTTGGGGTATAAAGATGTATCATCATCATCATCAAGGAAAGAATATCCATTCTTCATCAAGAATGTCAATTACACCAGAAAGGCATCTGTTTCTGCAAGGTGGGAATGGTGGAGGTGATTCAGGACTTGTTCTCTCAACCGATGCTAAGCCTAGACTCAAATGGATGCCAGACCTCCATGAACGGTTCATAGAAGCAGTCAACCAACTTGGAGGAGCAGATAGTAAGTGCATTTCTAAAAAGTTGTACAAAGAGATTTGCATTGGCTTACATTTAAGTCCAACTCATCCAAGTGAAACAACATGCGTTACTTTGTCAAGAATTACTTGGATGAAACATAGAAACAAGGAGTGAATGGTGAAAGAAATATGAAGGAAAAATAACTTATTGACTTTTGTTCTATTTTGTTTTACAGAGGCCACTCCAAAATCAGTCTTGAAGCTAATGGGAATTCAAGGGCTTACTTTATACCACTTAAAGAGTCATCTCCAGGTACAACAGACACATGCCAACCAGAGTTCCTTTTCAATGACTGAAACAGGCAGACAAACTAATTTGCTTTTTGGTTGGCAGAAGTACAGGCTCAGTAAGAATCTATATCGACAAACTAATAGCGGTGGAGCAAACAAAGTCGGTAAGAAATCTAAGAATCAATTTTAAGATGTTCTGCAGTAATTAATAGGAAAGGATAATTCATGATAACAAAGATTTGGCTTGTAGATATGGTTGCACCAACAGAAGACGCCATGGGTGAAAGGAATGGGATTCCCCCAAGTAATTCAAGTGTTTGTCCTCAAACAAACAAGTAAGAGAAATCTATTCAATTGTACATTTGTAACTTCTATGAGAACCATACCCTCCAATGTTCATTCTAATGATACACATATCCATTCAGAAATTTGCAGATAAGTGAAGCAATACAGATGCAAATTGAAGTTCAAAGAAGGCTACATGAGCAACTAGAGGTATGATATCAACACAAATAACAATTACATGAGCAACACAATTAACAATTAACTAGAGGTATGATATCAACACAATTAACAATTTCCAATGAGGTTTTCCCCACATCGCCTAAGATGTTACAAATACCCCTCTCGAGGACTCGTCATACACGATGAGGTTTGCCCCACCATCGCGATGGTACAAGGATCGGCTCTGATACCATTTGTAAGTTGTAACACCCCAAAGCCCAAAGCAACAGTCTAACCCAAGAACTTTGAATCCAACCTAAAACCATGGTGGAGTTATTGGTAGCCCACCAATTGAGCCTTACAAGGAGCTCACAAATCCCATTTTCTATCAATGTGAGACGAGTTGTTACAGAAGAGCTGCTCATAGTTCAATTGTTTCTTCAGAGCAATGAACATTCTTTTAATCTGAAACAGGTACAGAGACACTTACAGCTTCGCATAGAAGCACAAGGGAAATACTTACAAGCAGTGCTTGAAAAAGCACAAGAGACTCTCGGAAGGCAAAACTTAGGTACAGTAGGACTGGAGGCTGCAAAGGTTCAACTATCAGAATTGGTTTCCAAGGTATCCAATCACTGCCTAAATTCTGCATTTTCGGGAATGAAAGATGCGTCGACTCAGACAAACCAGCCAACAGATTGTTCAATCGACAGTTGCTTGACTTACTGTGAAGGACAACAAACTGAACAAGAGATAATTGGTTTGACCCTATTAAAGTCAAAGAAAGTTGACAATGATCCAGAAAAAGTATGGTGCGAAGAGACGAAAAGAAACAAGAAATTTCTCTCGGCGAGTGATCTGTCGATGAGTGTTGGAGGGCTCAAGGGTAGTGAATGGAATACCAGTAGAAGCTACAATGAGGAAAGATTTACGGATAGGGGAGAAGTCATTTTAATGAATCAAATCACCCAAAGCAAAACAGATTCAGTGAAACCAGAGAAAGTTGAGATGCCACAGAAGTTTCAGTTGCCTAATTTTGGACAGAAACTGGACCTCAATTCCCATGATGGGAGCGATGCAGCTTCAAGTCGAAAGCAATTCGATTTGAATGGACTCAGTTGGTGATTAGAAGGAGGTTCGATTTTGAGTGAAGAATCATCTTTTCTCAATCATGTATTGCATTTTTCAGAATTTTTGTAGTATGAATAGTTGGAGAAACATGAGATCTTTCATCATGAACATTCAGTTTATAGCAACATGAGTTGCAGGGATTTTTACTTTTGTGGTAATGCTAGGGGAACCGATCACTTCCTGTGTTCAATAACATAATTGAAAACTTGCTTCTGAAACTAATGAATCCTTGTGAACACTTCTAATAACCCACCAAACTTGCATCATCCACAATCGGCAAAGGCTAAGGATCGTGTGAGAATGAGAGTTAAGTTGAGAGGCGCAAGAAGGATCTGGACCCTTATCACCTTTAATCTCAAACCCGCTCATGAATCACACTTGAAATGGATCGATATGGTGCATCTCGGTGGATATAATCCTAATGTGCATCTAAGGGGTTCGCTTCTCACCTTAAATCTCCTTCACACTAAAACCCAACCGGCAAAACCCTTATTTTAGCACCTGTAAATTTGATTGTTTTCTGGTCAATTATAACGTTGAAATGTGATCGATTTCAAGGAATGGATATGTTAAATTTCAACAAGCATGTCCTTCTTCAAACTTCAAACCAAAATCTGATGAGATCTTAAAGTACCACATCACGTTGATCAGGTTTTCGATTGAAGCCTGAAGAAAATTTAACAGACCGAATCGATCACAACTAACGTTATAACTGACCAAAAAATAACTGAAATCGCACGGAATCTGTTGTAATCGAAGAACCCACAAACATTTCTACTGAATAGCGAAGTACTGATCAGATTTCTATATGAAAAACTACAATCGGATCAAAGAACGGCTGAACCTTTCAGCTGAAGCTAAAGGACGTACTAAAATTTATGTTAAGAACCAGCAGATTTCTGGAACAACACCCGGAGATCAAACATACCTGAACCGCAACAATTTACGGTAGAAACAAACCTCTCAGATTCAATTCAAGAAAAATCTCTTTGTGGCCCTAGGCATGGCAAGGAGGCGGGGATGGCCCCCGGTCCCGGTCCCCGGCGGGTACGGCCCGTCGACGCTCAAATCTCTAGCAATCCTCGATCGAAACCGGTCAATTTCTGGTCAAACCCCGTAAATAGTTTTTTTTATTTTGATTCTATCAGGGATCCCCGGTCCTTAGGGGTGTTCAACAAAACTGTTGGACCGTTCAAACCGGCCGAACCAAGTTAAACCGGACTCTTTTTGGCGGTTTGAACGGTCTGGCGGTCCGGTCTGATTTGGAAAAACTGGGCGGTTCGGTGTGCGATTTGGAATTTTTTTTGACCAAACAATATATATATATATATATTAATATTAGCAAGCCCAATTTTTTTAACTGATTGTCTATGACCCAAATATATCCCTAAGCCTAACATTTAACATAATCAAAATCGACGACTAAAACCATTAAACAATTGAACATATCGACACATTTGATATTGACGGTCTCCAAATTTGGAATCCCTCAAGACATCAACCAAGTGATTCATCCAACTTAGATTTAGCTTCTATTTTGTTTGGTCAAGAACTCAAGACTCAAGAATTGAACCATTATTAAAGGTTGTGAAGTCGTGGATTTTGTTACTCAATACTCACAGTAGAGTTGTAACTTTATTAATTTGTTTGTTTTCTAATATGTTACATATTTATTTGTTTATACTTTGGATTGCTTCGACTTTGTATTCAATGGCTGCTTAATTATTACATTTATTTGTTTAGATATTTAGTTTGTTAAAATGGATATTTAATCTAAAATTCTAAATTATATATGTTGTTTAAGTTTAATATTTAAAGTCCATTAAAGGCCCAAACCGCCTAAGCATGTCAGATTAGACCGCCTTTTCGTGGTCTGGTTTGACCGGTCTGGACACTTGATGTCAAACCGCTTGGTTGGAAAATTTTATAAACCGCGGTTACGGTTTGGTTTGTGGTTTGTGGTGTTAAACCATCCAAACCGGACCGCAAACATCCCTACCAGTCCCAGTCCCGGCCCCGGCCCCGTCCCCGGTTTGAGTAACATCCCCCATCATCGGTTTCTGTCTACCAGGGATTCCCAGCCTCGAGATCCGTTTTAGCAAGGAATTCCCGTCCCAGTTCGGGTCGGGTGAACCGGGTTCCCCACCGGGTCAGAGTAAATCACCATCCCTATGTGGCCCAGGTTCAAATGCGGTGAATCTGGGCTATCTACAAAGCAGGTGCCAGGTGGTCATCTTAGATTAGTCGGCTAACATAATTGATTAGATACCAGATTAACAAAAAAACCTCTCAGATTCCCAAAATTTTGAGAACCAATCAGAGGTTGAATCAGGGCCGTTTGTTTACCTCTGAAGTTCGGTAGTTGAATTTTGTTTGGTAAAATAAATGTATGTTTCTTAACGGTCCTCTAAATGATTTTATATTTTAGGTTTTAACCCTTCGGTATTCTAATTTCATTCAGAATAATTATCAAATAATTATACTTTATTTTATATTATATATAAAAGTTTATTGATCATTTTACGTCAAACTATTCAACAACTGTTAAATAGTCCCTTACATTCATCAACATATTGTCGATTAATCCGATTATAATATTAAAAATATTTCATTTATCTGTTATAATATTATTTTATTCTAAATAGTTATTTTAAAGTCTTTTATTGATAGAAATATATTAAATTATATTTATATTCGGAGGAAGAAAGTAATTTTTCTATTTTCTTGGTTTTGGAAAAAAAAAAAACTATTTTTTCTATTTTCGTGGTTTTGGGATATTCTTTTCTTACCAGTTTTATTATAAAATGCTATAGAGCTCGTCGTCTGCAGGTTTGTTTCGGGTTGGAACCAGATCTAACCTATTTTTTCTTATCTAACGAGCCTAATACAATAAACCTAAGTCATTTTTTATGGGTATGGAAACTTGTCCTAACCTGTCCTATAAGCGGTTCGGGTTTGCCAATTGTTTAACGGGACTAAAAATCTTTTTACACTTTTAAGAAAACAAAACTTATATAAAATCACAAGTTATGTTAAATCTAAATTATATTATAAAGCATTTGAGAAAAACTCTTAAAAACAATATTTTATGCATGAAATATTGTATGTTGATGCATGCTACTTAAAATTTAATATTACAAATAAATTGTGCATAAGTACAACTTATTAAAGTTTTATTTTTCAATTTGTGTAACTAACTGCAGATAAACATAATCAAATACATGATAAACATCTAATTTTAAATATAAAAAATTAAAATATAATTAAGATAATTATTGAATTTTAACATAATACTTAATTATCATTCTTATAAAAATTATATTATTAAACAAAAATAAATTACTTTATTATTAAATCTAAATTAAATTATAATAAAAAATTGAATTAAATAAATTACACAGAAAATAGAACTTTTTTAAATAGTTAATATAATACTAAGTTCAAGATAAAAATATTATCGTTTTCTAAAACCACGTAAAACCGTATTATATCGACAGAGAAAATGAATAAAATGCAACATTACAATCGAGATATATCCCGCCGTATTGCGCGAGTATCCTTCTAGTAATTAAAAATAGATGACAATTTTCTGAACTTAAAATTAGACGTAAATGCATAACAATGTACATAATTTATAAAAAAAAACCTCATTCGCAAAATCTGGAGCATCCGTTTATTTAAGTTGCTTATTTTTTAAAAAATTAGATGCTAAAAACCCCGGGTTCCATATCAACACAGTAAAACCTAGACGAAAACAGATAAAGCGTAAACAAGAAAATCGAGAAAAAAAATCAGAGAGAACACGCAAAGAGAGCTACAAACCTATTTGAAATACAATATAAATAAGTAATATGTCGTAGCTCTCTTTCTTGTCCTTCCTTTTTTGCCTTTAAAAAATATATATAAATAAGTAATAACTTATTTTTGTAATATTCTTGTTGTACCTTTTTTATAAACAATAAGAATAGAAGTTTGATGGGCTATAAAAACTAATATTTACACTTTTCGTAACAACAAAACAAGTTCTGGGAACCTACAAATTTATCTCGATTTAAATAAACATAAATTTTCTTAAATACAATTAACATTTTAATCGACCAGATTATATCGAAATACAGTTTGTTAGCCCGTGGACAAGCCCCGACCTATTTATAGGGATGGTAAATGCAATGTGTCTCGAATCCAAAGAGGAATAAAGATCCTCTTGTGCTACCCGAAAAGCAGATGATCGCCTTTGATTAGTCGGCTTGCATAGCGGGTTGGATATATAGGTTAATAAAAAAAGAAGGCAACGTATCAATATCGGGAAAAAAAAGTTTTGCTATATTAGATGCATTATAAAAAAAAGGGTTTAGGCTTGACTCGTGTCTAGCTGAAGCATCATAAATAATATCCAAAGGTCAAAAGTGTCCGGAGATCTCAGGTTCAAATCCAATGAGAAATAAGATCCCCTTTATGGTCACGGAGGTTCAAGTGTGGTAACTTTGTACTACCCACAAAGCAAATGGTCGTCTTGAGATTAGTCGGCTCACATAACGAGTTGAATATCCATGTTAATAAGAATAATTAAACAATTTACGAACAAACGTATAAATTAATTTGTGTAATCAAACAACAATGCTAAATTGTTTATTTTTCTCTAGAAAATAATATAAAACCGCATACCCTACTATTCGTACATACCAAGGTTCATAGATGGATCTAGATTTTTTTTTTTTAAGTGATGATACTATTTGGCTATATGAAACAAATACATGGATATTTACAAAATCAACATTGGTCTGGTCAAGTTCATCGTTTTTCATATGTGGGGTCATGTTTTTAAGTCTTTTATTGTAAGAAAAAAAAAATCTGAAATTAAAAACTAAACACTAAGAAAATGACACTAACACGACTCAAACTCATATTTGAGATGGTAAAAAAGTTTTGCAAACAAACTCTAGCAAAAGAAACTTGTGGCTTCGTTATAGTTTCAAAATATATACGGTAACACGACAAATTGATATGGTAAGTCGGTGACACTTTTCACAACCCTACAATTTTTTACACTACGACGAGGGAACTAAACGGTGACCCGTGCCACACTGTACACACTACACTGGGTCCATCCCTGATAAGGTTTAACTGTGGATTTTGTGGTTTCTACTCATAGGTTAAGTGACAATAAAACTTGGTTTTTTAGGGATTCTTCTCATAGTTTAGCGGTTCGACTGCAGCAAGGATTTGGAGATTTTCCTAACTGGTTTTCAAGACTCTGAGATTAATAAAAATGAATATAAATTAATCCAAATACTTATAATTAAGAACAATACTTAACCATTTAATTATTGTTTATAACGTTAAATTTTATCCATCATCAAAACTTGGTTGATTTTAATTTTATAAAACAATAAAATGGTGTAGTCCACGAGACATGTGGAAGTCACGAATCTTGTTGTACGGAGAATACGCTTAATTCGTACTAAAAATCGTAAACAATGGCACAAATATTCACGTCTTTTATTAAAATTATCAAATCTTAAACAAATATTAAAGTGAATTGTACGGTTATATAATATGTTTATTGTGGATTCATTTCTTGTGTTATTTAGTTTGTTTTAAGTTTTTGGTCATGGTTTCTCTGATTAACTGTCTCTGTTACTCCGTTAAATCAAGGATCATTTTAGTCTTTTGTCTGTTCTTTTATCTTTGTTGTATAAAAAAGTAAAAACCATATTTTTGTGCACTTGTTTTATCATTCTGTTATCTGGTAAGAGGTAAACCAACCTCTTATTAAATTCGCGTCTTATTACTTTTCTAGACCTTCAGCAGTTGACGTTCTCGACCACTCATCTCTCAATCAATGATCTTAATTTATCATTTCTTTCAATGATCCTTACCCAATCGAATGTCAAATTGGATGGTTTGGCGCTCCTAATATGAGTAGTTTAAAATACGAAAGAGGTGCTAGAAACGAGACCATTGCACACTTGAATTTGCAATGACGATGAATAAACAGATAAAATTTATAAATGTATAAAAATCGACATTTTAATGTTTTGAAAGGTAAAATAGACAATTATACAAATTCAAACATCTATTAATTTACAAAAATAAACGGTCTTATTGATTCTACTTCTGATTACAACACCACCTATTTATCAAGCAGAAGTGAAATAAGACTTCAGACTTCAACACTTCTTAAAAAACAAACAACACTTAAGTGTCCACATTTCTGTTTTAGTTTGTCTCGGGAAAAAATATATATTTTCAAAAATAAATATCTATTTTCTGATTTTACCCTTAGTTATAAGATGGAGATAAAATTTCTCTTTATTAGGGGTTATTTGGCAGTTACTGAATGATTTAGTTCAGAATAGTTAAGAGGTTAGAATGGTTAAAAGAATCAGAATGGTTAAGTGCTGAATGAAACAAGGTTGTTTGGTAATTGTTCTCTGAATGACAACAAATTATTATTTTTATCCTCAAGAAATACAATCAATTCTAAATGGATATATAGAAAAGATGTTGTTTCTTCATATCAGTATCAAATCCTCAAGAAATTGCAAAATGTCGGTAATCCAATCATCATTAACATTGTTACAAACATGAAATAAGCAATAAACACCATCAATTTCCAAAGAAAACTGCTAAATTTCCTAAACCAAACCCTAGACTTATCGAAAACACGTACCAGCAATAAGGAGAGAACACAGTAGTAAGGAGGCTGTGGAAGGCGACCAGAGACGGCAACCAGAGCCGGCGACGTGAGGCGGCGACGAGAGGCAACGACGAGCGGCGGCGACGACAGACTTGCTGGAAGAAGGCGACGTGAGACCTGCTGGAAGAAGAAGACCGACGATCGTAGGGTGGGGGGGAGCGATTTGAAGACCGACGATTGTGTGTGGGGGGAGGGATTTGAAGACCGGCGATTGTAGGGTGGGGGGAGGGGCTGTGAGCGATGTGTGAGGAACGTTGGGAGAGAGAGCAAAGATGGAAAAAGAGAAGTCTGAATGGTTTAGAGAACCCTTAGATGCAAAATGGTTAAGAGGGGTAATGTAACCATTCAGAGCCATATTTTTTGCCAAACAACCTTGACCTCTTACCGGTTAAGAGGTTGGCTCTTAATGTAACCATTAAGAGCCAAACAAACAGCCCCTTAGTAAGAACCATCGCCATTTAATTAACTACTCCTCCAATCAAAATAAATATCCACAAGTAAAACGACACAATTTTAGAAATGTGTAATTATTTTACTTATTAAATAACCAAATCACACTTTTATCTTTAGTAATAGATAGAGAAAAAAAATCATTACACAATAAGGGTAGAAAAGTAAAATACAAATTTAATTTTTAAAGTACACACTTATTTAAAACAAACAAAAATATAAATATTTAATTTGATAGAAATAATAAAATATAATAATTTTACATTTGTAAAAGGACAAATTACATAAAAAATAACTTATTTTAATTTAATTCTTATTTTTGGTAACATACTTTCAAAACTTACATTTTGATACCTAAAACGTAACGTTTTAAACATTAAGTACTCAGGTAACCGGTTGAAACATTAACCGGTTACCATGCTGATATGACAAGTGATGTGGTATCCGGTTAATGTTTCAACAAATAATATTGAGTTGCATATCACATCACTCACCACATCAACATGACAACTGGTTAATGCTTCAACCAATTACCCAAATATTTAAATGTTTAAAACCTTATATCATAAATACCAAAATAAAAATATTAAATACATTATTCAAAATAAAATTAAAATTAAAATACATTACTTTTTAATGTAATTTATCTCATTTAAAATTAAATTCCCTCTACCGAGGAAATACATTAATTATTTGGGAACATGGGATGCAAAAGATAAGGTAAAGGTGTGATTTGGGAGGCCGACACCACTATAAAGATATGATATTTGCCAAAAAGGACCTCTACTTTTCAAGTTTGTCACTTTCTTTTTTGCCATACTGCCACGTGTCCCCCACTCCCCACCGGCCACCCACCCTGCCCCACCGCCGTTTCCTGTTTTCCAGTCGACCAAAACTTCTTTTCATAAATTCCCATTCAAAGCATACGTAATCGTTTAAATATGGAGAAAAAAATCTACTAAAATTAGTCAATTAGACTTCGTCACATCCTGAAGCCATTATCGGAAGTTACGTAGGTGGCATTATGTAACATGTGTAAACCATTTTTCAAATTAAAAATAGAAAAAAATAACAATAGACATTACATAAGTAGCACTTACACAACTTACATAATAACTATCTGGTCTTATTATGTTGATCTGAAAATGGATCAGACAAGTTGCGTAATGCCATTTACCAGCTAAACCCGTCAATTTGTTCAAAAAATAACTGTAAGATCGATCGAAAGATTTGAAATAACCTTTTTAATCAATTTTTTTTAACATTATGGGTTGTAGGGGTGCTCATGAGTTGGGTTGATCGGATTGAAGACATTTGAACAACCCAACTCAATGCTTGCGGTTTAAAAAATCTTAAGTCAACTCAAACCAAAGTGCAACCCAACCCGTACGGGTTGATACTTTGATACATTAAAATATTATTCTAACATTGAATATGTTATTTCTCTACTCATAATTTCTTTTTCATCATCAACTATTTGATACAACTTACTCTTACTTCTTACGTACATCATATTCAATTAATTTTCTCAATTTACATATATATGTTCACAGTTACTGAACATATATACGAATGAATTATATAGAGATAAATTGAAAATATGTGTATATGAAAAGCATAAATGATAGTGTAATTGTCTAATGTATATATTAATAAAAAATCAACAATCATATTAAATTCAAGAAATAAAATGATATCGGGTTTATTGGGTTGGGTTGGGTTCACATAATATCAACCCAATACCTACGGTTTGACAATTTTACAATTCGATTAGACATCGGATTGAATTATTTCGTGTTAGGTTGGGTTGATCGGGTTAATTGGGTTTTTAAGCAACCCTAATGGGTTGAAGCTCAAGTTCTTGAAATGTTGCCACAAATAAAATACATACATAATTTATAAATATTGTTTGATAGATATGTATTAAATTATATTAAAAATTAATCATGTTGATTATACTAGAAGGGTACTCGTGCAATACAACGAGATATATCTTAATTTTAATATTTCATTTTACTCTTTATCTCAGTCGATGTTATAATATGATTTTATGTGACTTTGAAAAAACGATGATGTTTTTATTTTTAATAAAATATAAATGTGAAGATATCATAAAATTTTGATAAAAATATATCGATATTAGTATCAAATTAATTATTTAAAATTCCTTAATTTTTGTGTAATTTTTAATTCAATTTTTTATTATAATTTAATATATGTTAAATAACGAAGTAATTTATATTTGGTTTAATAATATAATTTTCTTATAAATATAATAATTAATTATTTTGTTATAACTCGATAATTATCCTAATTATATTTTAGATTTTTTATATTTTAAAATAAAATGTTTATTATCTATTTGATTATGTTTATCCGTAGTTAGTTACACAAATTCAAACATGAAACTTTAATAAGTTGTACTTATGCATAATTACTTGTAATCTGAAATATTAAGTAATATGCATCAAAGTACAGTACTTAATGCATAAAAAATAGTTTTTAAGAGTTTTTATCAAATGATTTATAATATAGTATAGACATCTCAAAAATGTATTAAACAACAAAAAATTGCTTGATAAATATTTTTAATAAAATAATAAAGTATTATCATATAATAATAACCACAAAAACGTTTTAATAGTTTTTTATATGTATTTAAACATTAACGAATAATATAAAAAGTAAGTATTAATAATCGATCTAATTGTTAATACATATTTATTTTAATAATTTAATAATAATTTGGATATTATATATTTATCAAAAATAGTTAATTAGGAGAAAATGTGGTGCGAATGCGACAACTGAACTCATAATATCTCTTTGATTTCTTGTCGACACAAAATGTAAATAGATTTTGTATTTTGCAGTTAATGTCAACGAGAAAAAAAAATAGTCAGTGAATATATGATGTATTTTGCAGTTAAGTGGCATTTGGTCGAAATCAGTAAACATGACATCTCGATTACTTATCTCTATCTTCGTTCCTGTTTTCATCTCTGTCTGGGAATATAATCACATTCCTAATGGGGAACAGGGATCTCCAATGGGGAAATGGAGAATTTTTTTCCGTTTATGTAAGTTATTTTAAATTAAATATGTAAAGACCATACATGTTTAAATCTCAAACATTTAAACCTAAAACCAAAATGAAATTAATTTAATACACAAAAACTACAACATTATATAAGAATTAATAACCTAAAACAAAAAAAAATCAATTTAATTCAAAAAAACTTAAAGTCACAAGTACCAAAAGATATTGAGTAATATAAAACCGTATTCAGTAATATACGAAACTTATTGAGTAATTGTATTTTTACTTGACATTCAAAATATTACATATTAACATCTAAAAAATAACAGCTTTAGATTTTAAACATAGTTAGGAAGTAGAAAATTATGAATTGCCGTTTTAGTTGAAATAAATAACACACACACACACACACACATATATATATATATATATAAAATTTATTAATTAATGTATATCACGGATACGAGACGGGACGGGACGGGACGGGGCGGGGCGGGGAGTACAATACCCGTATCTATCCTCATCCCCGGTTTGAGACAAACGAGGATCCCCATCCCCTTCCATGATTTAGCGAGGAATCCTCGTCCCCGACCGAGACAGGTGGACCAGGTTCCCCAACGAGTCAGGGTCCCCAACGAGTCAGGGTCCATTACTATGCCTAGAAATCAGGCATGGAAATTGGATAGGAATGAGGTCGGGATAGGGTAGGACCCAAATCCCTATCATGGTCTATCCCTGCGCCATCCATATCCTAGTCCCTGATTCTCAATCTTCGTCTTCATCACTGTTGGGGAATATGATCACATTTGCAATAAGGGTGAGCAGCGGAACCGGGTACTTGGCTACGGAACCGGAACCACCTTGGAACCGCCGGTTCCGGAACCGATATGAGTGGTTCCGGTTTCGATTCTCAATTTTTCGAAACCGTTACCCGTCAGGTACCCGGTATTTTTCAACAAAAAAATAATTATTTTTTTAAATACCAAATTTACATTAGGTTTACATCTTGAAAACACGTCGTCATCTTCATTCTTCATCTAAATTCTTCAGATAAAATGATTCGTATTTTTTCAAATTGTGTATTCACTTTGATTCATAGTATGTAATCGTTAAACTTTGAACACTTACCATTATAGTATGTAATCGTTAACCTTTAAACATTTTCTATTATTCTATTATGGTTTGTAATCGTTAAACAATATTTGTAACAATTATTCTGAATAATTTGTATTCTTGCTTATTTATTTAGTGTTTTGGCAATGTTTTATTTTTTATTTCTAAATAACAAAATTTTAATATTTTAGGAAGCGGGTACCTGGAACCGGAACCGGTTCCCGGCGGTTCCGGTTCCAAAAATTTAAGAACCGCTTTAACCGGATTCCGGTTCCGGTTCCAATATCTCAAGAACCGCCRGTTCCTGTCAAAAAGGGCGGGTACCCGGCTATGCTCACTCCTAATTTGCAACACTTTTTTCAATGGGGATTTTTTTTCCCGTTTATGTGATACATTTTAAATCAAATGTGTTAAACATCAAATTCGATCCAAAGTGAGACACGTTTAAATCTCACATATTTCCAAAATGTATTTAATAATAAATATATAATATACGTGGACGGGGCAAGGATCACGTTACCTGACCCCGTCCTCTTTCCCGATTTTAACTATTGGAGATTCCCGTCCCCAATCCTCGCTTTTGCAAGGAATCCACGTCCCGATCGGTGCGGATACACCAGGCTCCCCAATGGGGCCGGTCTCATTGCCATGCCTGGTTCAAATAATGGAATCTGTAGACATGTCAAATTAAGTGATGAAATTCAATTAAATTTGACCATGCATTTGATAGGAAAATTTAGAGTTCTATTTGTTTGTTTTGTTGAATTATAATAGTTCTTGTGGAATGGATGCGATAGTGGTGTTGGTGGTTGCGGTGGCAAAGACTATGGTGCAGTAATGATGGTGGTGAAAGCGGTGGTGGGAATGTGAAGGCCATAGTGGTAACAACGGTGGTGACGGCGACGGCGACGACGACGACGATGGTGGTAGTCGTGATATTAATAGTTTTCATTAAAAATGAGACGATTTATTGTCAGAATCCAATGAATTCGCATTCCGCCATAGTGGAATTCGAACTCCTTGGTAAAATTCAAATAATGAATCAAACACATGAACAAAATTTGATCGATGACACTAATCATTTCAGTTCTTTCAAATTTTGCTGGATTAAAACGTAGACGACGTCAACTTATGCTTTATTTAGATTTTAGAATAAAATCGAAGTGTAAAGTATATTAATCATAATTCATATTATTAAATAGTAAAATGAAACCACAAGGATTGTGCCTGATTGCCTGATTGGTTTGAGTTTGGGCTCCAAAGGTCAAAGTGATTGGAGGTCTCAAGTTCAAATCCAAGGAAGAATAAAAATTTCTTGTGGTCATGGAGGTTCAAATACGGTGACTCCGGGCTAATAGACTACCCGCAAAGCAGGTGGTCACCCTACGATTAGTCGGCTCGCATAACACGTTGGATATCCAGGTTAATAAATAAAAAAAGTAAAGTAATAATGGGAATTTGAATTTATATGCTGAATGTACCACTATATGTTAATAATAAGTTGAGTAAATTACACTCTTCATCTCTATAATTACATTTTGATCATTATTTCCATGAAGCTCTTTCACTTTTGGCCATGACTAATTTTTGTAAAACAAATTAGTAAATTGTAAATTTGGTCCTCATGGTTTTTCAAAAACAACACTTTTGTTCCTGTAGTTTTGATAATTTACAAAATGGTCATTATTGTTCGCAAAAAAAAAACGATTTGGTTCATCTCTCTGACTATCGTTTAAAAAAAGTGTTAAATAAGGTGCAATTTTGAAAGTGTAAGGACTATCTTCTAATTTCGATACAATTCGTTATTTAAAATTATGGGTACGTTTGGTATGCAGACCGGGTAGGATAGGACGAGACAAAAAATAATCTATGTTTGGTATGTAGTATGCCATTGGACAAAAATCAGATAGGACAACATGGGGCAAAAGTTTGATTTCGTTGACGAAACTTAAGTTTTTTGTACCATCAAAATAGGTGGAACAACTAGGACTAAATTAAAATATGACTATACTACCCTTCTATACACCATCGTATGCCTAAACCTAATCCAAAGACCAAATTGTCGCCTCCATCTAACTTCACGACTTCTTTAGATTCTTCATCGCCTCCGGCCGACATCACGACTTCTTCAGATTCTTCATAGCCTCCACAAAGAGCTTCGAGATGTCATCAATGGTGGTATATGTGACAATGGAAGCTTTAGGTCAGATACGTATAAGGTTGTCACAAAGATGCGGTAAAAAATATGGATGAAAACGGTATGATTGAAAACAACAAGAACGACAAGGAAAACCACTCCATGCCAATCGTTTTATAAGGAGCGTTTCGTTTAAACGAGGTGTTTTTTATTTTATTTTATTTTTTTGCAACTTGAAGATGGGCTCGCCAATTAAAACTTGGAGGTCGTTTGTTTACCTGTTAATAGTTTCATTAAAAGACAACATCTACATCTTTAAAAGGTGAACATTGTTTGGCAAAAAAAAAAATTATGTCTTTTAATGGTTCTAAAACTATTTGAATGATTTTGTATCATTGGCTTCTCTTGACTATTCAGAACCCTAATTTCATCGTAAACAGTTATCAAACATATATATTTCATTTTACACTATATCATGAGAGTCTCTTAATCATTCCGACCACTTAATTATTATATACCATACCATTCAACAACAGCCAAACACCCTTCCAATAAAGTAATCATTAAAAAGTATTAAATAATTTTTATTGATAACCAAATATATTTGTTTTGAATTATGTATATAATTATATTTGGATCAAGAATTAGTTACCGATAATCCCAACCGACTTCACACAAATTTGTCTATAAAGATATCATTGTGAGTCGACATCTTTTTAGTTCATTTAGGATGTGTTTGGTATACTAGACAAGACATGACAGAACAAAACAGGGGTCCGTGTTCCATATTTGACATAACTTTTAAGTAGAGTAAACATAAACAGGGTGGAACAGACATATTCCACCACTACCCCACTAAACAAGGTGGAATAACTTATATTTTACCAATATAAGCTAAAAATAAAACTTAATTCTCTTCTAAAATGTTAAATAGGTCTCATTTTTACGTTTTATTTAGTTTTTAAATTTTATTTAGGAAAATTGACTCAAATAGTCATTACATCCATTCAAACTAGTCTCCTAACCATTACTCTCCCGAGTTACCCCAAATGGCACTACATACGCAATATCCACGTCCGTAACATTGCAGACGTGGCTAAAAGACAAAAAAAAAAATCAAATTCCACCAGGTTAGCAAGTGACACTGTTGCAAATTGCAGACTTGGTCGTCGCAATTGCAGACCTGAGTTGAATCTGATAAATAAATTTATATCTTTTAGTCAAGTCCGCAGTATTGCGAATGTCATTTAGGTAAACATGGGAGATGAATGACCATGAAACCAATTTGAATGGGTGGAATGACTATATAAGTCATTGCATTTTATGTTTTCTAAACTTTAATCTTCTTATCCTCATAATATTATCTTTATACGGTTTTTATATATTTTAATTATTTTGATGAAAACTTTCTAATGATATAATTTGTTGTGAAGTAATTATTTTATTATAATTTAATAAACTACATAAATTAATCAAAACATATAAATAACTTATTATGATAAATTGGTCATTTTATCTATTCTGTTTTGTCCAGTTTTATTTTCCTAAATGCTGAAAAACTGTTTTATCCTATCATGTTCTGTCTTGTCTTATCCTATCTGAACACCAAACGCATCAAAAGGGATTGATTTCAATTATTCAGTATCCAATTCGTTTGACAATATTCTAATTTATTTGACAAATTTCAACTATGACACATTACATTATGTGGATCAAACGCCAACTAAAAAAATAAATGTAAAAATTTAATTTCCAAAAATAATTACCACGAGATATTAATAATATTTTATTATATTTATCTTGAAATTATAGAATATAAATAAAAATTATATTTTATTATATTTATAAAATAGACATCAATTCTTACTTTAATTATAATTGAATGTCAACACTATGAGTTGTATCGAAATATATCAGATCAATTTCTTTCCAAAGCATAATTTATGGAGAGACATAAGATTATAAGTAATGAATGGTTCAGATCTCTTCTTAAACTTATTATCATACCTTTCATTCTCACATTATCATTCACCTAAATTCACTTATGTATTTTGATAAATGAATTATAATTTTCTCCTTATACACATTAACATAAGATTTAATAGTTTCATTGAGAGGTAGTTTCTGAATCGCTAACAGGTGGATCTTATTTGGCAAAAAAAAACTTTGTCTCTTAATGGTTCTAAAATTCTCTTAATGATTTTGTATCTTCGGCCTCCTTTAACCATTCGACACCCTAATTTTATTGTAAACAATTAACGAACAATTATATTTCATTTTACACTCATGAAATTCTCTTAATCATTTTGACCACTTAATTATTTTGCAACAAATCATTCAACAACTATCAAACGGTCCTTAATTTTACATTTTAAATGGATGATTTCATAAATAAAAATAATACAATAATTTTTTTTAATTACATATAATTTGAAAAGAAAAAAACAGTTAGTCGACAACTGATGTGAAGGCTGCGAACACGTGTTATGTTCAAAGAGGTCACGTGGGAATCTAATATCAAACTAGCCGTTACAAATCCAATTATTTTGTTTTTAATTTCATTATTGTTAGTACTTAAACATCACAAATTATTATTTAAGAAAATAATAATAATAATAATAATTCAAATCTAATGAGGAACAAAAATCCCTTATAGCTATGGAGGTTCAAATGTTGTGACTTCGAGCTACCTGCAAAGCAGGTGGTCGTACTGGAATTAGTCGGCTTACATAGCTGGTTGAATATTCAGGTTAATAAAAAAAATACCATAATATTTATTTGTTTTATGAGGAATGAAAATGATTGAGAATAAAAAGGTAAATGGAATTTTGGACTTCTAAGGGAATGAACCCATTATATTATATGAAACTAAATGGTTTCCTTTATTTTCATTCTTATTGGTTACTTTTTAATACCTCCAACCAAACAATGCCCTCATATGTTTTACTAACGAGTCTGTTCAAAGCTTAACTTCTAAAAGAGTTCTGTATTTTATAAATTGTCAAACAACTAAAACTAAAAATTATAGTACTTGGTCTAGCGGTACATAGTCCTTGATTTCCTAGGGGGTTAGGAGTTCAAACCTCACCAAATGTGAAGAGCATGTGTGGGTTTATTTGTTATATTTACTGTATATTAAATGTTATATACTTAAAAAAATTATAAACTTAACCATCGTAAATATTTATATGATGATATACTGTCTGCACCTAAATCATACTTAAAATCTGACTATCATGAGTATTGTATTTTGGCCTCAATGCATCACAACTGGCGTGCACCATCCATATATGGACGAACATTTTGAACATGATACGTGTTGTTATCATTTATTCTATAATCCGTTTATTGTTTTCAAATTTGCAAAATTAAATTCAGTCATGGACAATTTGACTATTTTAGGTTTTTACGTGCTTATAATATCTTCAAGCTTCGGGCGTGTAGTCCAATTAGTAAAAAAGGGTGACTTTGCTACAAAGCAGGTATCAGATTTGATCCTCGGGTCCCTGCTAATCTCAGCCGTTGATTAAGCAAAAAAAAAAAACGTCTTTTCACATTGGTGTCCTTAAAATAAGGTATTATGATTTTTATTCGGGCGCACCATGACGTGAGAATTTATTTTTTCAAGCAAGACCCCTTGTAGTATATTTTATTTATGCCACGTAATTAGAGTTGACATGTTAGTTACATCATGTCAAATAAGTCAAGAAAGCAAAAAGAAAAAAATGTGCGGTTACCCGTTTAAAAAGTAATAGGCGTTGCTTGTTACTCGTTTAAAAATAACAGATTACCCATTGTTATAATGAATGATAAAAAAATAAATTTAAAATACATTGTTTAATAATGATAATAAAAATACAATTTTACAGTTAAAAACATATGAAATTATATTGTTTTTTATTATGTTTAATCTTTTAAAAAAAATTATAAACATGACTTTGTTACTTCTATGCTTTACAAACAAATAGTATTAGGTCTCGTTTGGTTTGCATGAATAAAATGAGAAGGGATTTGAATTTCAAATTTATTTCAATCTTATGTTTGGTTTGTTAGATTGTCTGGATTTGAAATCCTATGATTTGATAGAAATCATATAAACATAGGATTTTGAAATTGGTGCTTGGGATTTGAAGGCATTTTGTACAATTGCATGCAAGAAGGTTCTAAAAATGCTAAAAATATTTGTTTTATAATAATCAATTGATAAAAAATATAATATAATTATTTTTATATTTTCTTATATAAATAACGAAATCAAATTTTATTTCAGATCTTAGAAACCAAACACACCAATGATTTCAAATCCCTTCAAATCCAAATCTCTAAAAAATAATCCTGCAAACCAAACAGATCTTTAAAATTCAAAATACTTTATTTCTTATTTTAGAATTCCATTGTATTTTGTTGAAAGAAACAATCATCAAACATTTCTAAATGTGTTGTCAAAAATAAATACATTTCTATTTCTATTTTAAAAAATTGCAAACAAAAAACATAAATGTCTCCAAAAAAATACCTAAAAACCCATTTTGATGACATTTTTAGAAAATTTAATTTTTTTTCACGCAATACGTATATCGTATTGGCACGCTTTCGTGTTTTTATGTCGGGACTATTAAATTTACTTTTAAAAAACGAGTATTTTATACTTATATGTGAAGTATAATTCTTAATCGATTCGTAAAATTAAATACGATGTTGAATTTAAGAATGTAATAGAAGCATTTCATTGACCTTTTATTTTGCTCGAGTATTACGTGTCATTACGATATTGAGTATACGATTACCATGATAGACACGTAATCGTACAAACCTAAACATTGGTATGCAATTTTTTCGTATTATAACATTGGTCTCGAGAACATTGATTTTAGGTTATTGTTCCTCGTAAAACATAAACGTCGATTTTAAAAGGATTTCAAGTCAAACAAACAAGTCTCGAGAATATTAGTTTTCAGCACATCTGAAATCATCATGTCGAATCGATTATATCACCTCTTGAACAATGACGTCCTCGTGATTGTGGTACGTGTCTTACCTTCGTTCAAGATGTAACACGTACCAACACTGCTTATCTAAAAGTTCGGGGAGATATAAAAGGACAAATATAAAACGTCTTTCAACTTGTAAATTATGTACGTTAGCTTAAACAGGTTTGAAAAGCATCGACACATTTTGACCATTAAGTTGTCATGTTTAGAGGCATTTGATGAGGTTTATATTTTTTTTTAGAAAAATTATTTATTTCTCTTTTAAATAAATTTTTTAATTATCCGCCGGAAATCCGCCGGAAAATTGTTTATATTTTTTTTTAGAAAAAGCTGTTCTATTTATCCACGTGCTTTTACAATATATACATCTGATAAATGCAACCGAATTTTTATCCAATGTTTTAAAACCGTTTTTTTACTGCTTGTGTATTAATATCCCTCATCTACCAAGTTCAACACCAGTACTCTTTTTTATACATCGTATTTTTCATGTATATTGATAACAGTATATTACATATTTATTGGTATAAAAATAAATTGCACCATATTACTTGATTAATGAAATATATTTTTAATAAAAAAATTATAATCAATATTATGAATATTTTAGGGGTTGTTTGTTTACCTCTTAATAGTTCAATTAAGAGGCAACATCTGAATCGTTAAAAGATGAATATTGTTTGACAAAAAAAAACCCGTCTCATAATGATTTTAAAATAATATGAATAATTTTGTGTAGTAGGCCAGGGACGGAACCAGCTATGTGGTATAGGTGACACATGTCACCGTATTATTTCTCCCCGAAAAGGTAAAAAAAATTAGGTTCGTAACGGTATAATCGTATTAATTTGTTGTGTGTCACCGTATGTATTTTAAAACTACAACGAAAACAAGTTTTATTTGGTAGAGTTGGTTTGCAAAGCTTTTATTCCACCCTAGACCCAGTTTGAATCCTGTCAGTATCATTTTATTGGTCAAATGGTACCACCGTTTGAAAAAAAATTCCGTATATTTGTTTCTTATAATCAAACGGTATCACAAATTAAAAAAATTTCACTATATTTTTTTCTTATGGTCAAATGGTGCCACCGTTTGAAAAAAGTTATAAGTCCGTCCTTATCGTAAGCCTCATTGATCATTCAGCGTCCTAATATCATTGTAAACAATTATCAAACGATTATATTTCATTTTGCACTATATTATAAGAGTCTCTTAATCATTCTGACTACTTGATCATTCTGCATCAAACGATTCAACAACTAACAAATAACCCATTATCATTATTAAATTTTAAACTGAAAAGGATCTACCCAAATGATAATCTTAAAAACTTCTTTCCATTATTGAAAAAATAATATTTTTAATGTCATCCAAATTTAATGCCTTCGAATTCTTTCTAAACGATATTAAAATAATCATCAAACAAAATCGAATACCATTCACATATTTGAGTTGGGTTTTTAGTTTTTTTTAATATAAAAAATTAATTAAAATATTCGATCTTTTCAATTAAATTTATTTTTTAACAGATTTTAATATCAATACTTTATTTTAGCCAATGTTCAAGGCATTTGTATAAATACATTTCTGGATTAAATATTTATTTTTTACAAAAATAAAAATCTTTACGTAAATTCTTTATACAAATTTGAGTAAATATTTTTTTTTAATAATCTGAAATTAAGCTTTATGTAAATGAACGTCTAAATAAAGTTTGACAAAAATAGAATATAATTAAAAAAAAGGGTATTTGAAATGACTTATTTGAAATAACTTATACTTTTCTAAAAAATCTTTATCAACTTATTATAAGTTAGAATGATTTAACTTCATCAAAAACTCTTTATTACCAGCTTGACACCGGTATAAATTGTTTATTCAAACATTCAAAAGTGTTTATTACCGGTGTCACACCCCAAGAAGTCAATAAGTTGTTTTTATAAACAATCTCAAACACCCTTTTAATGGAAGAAATTGACTATTTTGATCAATTTATTTTATATTTTTTCATATTTGTCTTGCAAAACGTTGCTTCTAATAAATTTTATGCATTAAAAAAAACCATTCACATGCTAAAAAAGGAAAAAAATTTAATTATAAACCTAAATTAATTAATTAATTTATTAAACAAATAAATTTCAAACTCGAAACACCCTATTAAATACTTTAATTAATAAAAATAAATTAATATCTCCATTTTTTATATTATTTTCTGCAAATTAAACAAAAATCAAATAACGTTCCTTTTTTAAAAAATTTCAAGTTCTTCACCTTTTTAAAACATTCACTACTTTCCTCTCCACTCCTCGTTGAGAATCACTTCTTCTCCTTCTCTTCTCCTTTTTCACACACACACACACACACACACGCACCGATTTCACCTCAAGATTTGCCGACTTTTATACATTCGATATATATAATATACACACACACAGAGCTCCACGATCTCCCTTTTTCTTCTTGAAGAAATCCCCCAGAAAAAATCGCCGATTTTCGATCCCTTTTTGTCTCACTTCTCAACTGCCATTTTTGCAGCTTATATCTTCAATCTCAAGCACTGTAATCCCCACTTTTCGTCTTCATCGGCTTCAATTTTTAAAAACCCCCAATTTTTTTGTTGAAAAAATAACACCCAAAAGATCTGATTTGCATTCAGTCGAGATTCCCGGCTGTTTCAAATTCAATCAAATAATGTCGGGGGTGGAAACTGTCGTTTGGGTATTGTTGGGGGGCCTGTTTCTGCTTTGGTCAGAAGTTGAAGGGATTGGTGTGAACTGGGGGACGATGGCTACCCATAAGCTGGATCCGAAAACTGTGGTTCAGATGTTGAAAGATAACGGGATTAATAAAGTGAAATTGTTTGACGCCGAGCAATCGACGATGAGTGCACTCGCCGGCTCCGGCATCGAAGTTATGATTGCGATTCCTAACGATCAGTTGCTCGCCATGAACGATTACGGTCGAGCTAAGAAATTCGTGCAGCGTAATGTTACCAGATTTAATTTCAATGGCGGTGTTAAGATCAAGTAAGTTTTCGATTTGATATGCTTTTGGATTCGTTTCTGTTCTTGAAGAATTGGATTTTGGTTCTCGAGGTGGAATATTTGGGTGTTGTACGTTGTGCTTTGTTTGTTGTACGTTGTTTGGGAAGTGGAAATATTGGGGTTTTGGGAATTTGTGCTTTAGGAAGTTGTACCATACAATAAAAGATAATATTAAAAAAAAAACTCAAAATAATTACAATAAAAATTTAAAATTTCTAAACCATAGGGATGACAATCGTAATTTTAAGAAACCATAGGGACGAAAAGCGTAATTTAGTCAATGATTTAGGTCTATGATGAATTGTACTTGATGCATTGGAAGTTGTACGTTGGATTTCATTTTCGTTCTAGAAAAAGCCTAACTACGTGGAGAGTTTTGTGGCCAAGTGTGGCGAAAGGATTGGTGCTTTAGGTAGTTGTACGTTTATAACGGTAAAATTTAATAGTTTATTTATTTTAAAAGAAAATAGAATTAATTATTTAAAATAAAAAAGTTTAATTATCTATTATTAAAAAATAAAAGGGATCGTATAAAGTTTAACTCGTTTTTTAATGAAACCGTGTGATACATTTCAAAGGAAAACTTTTGAGTGTTTGAGATTCTTTATTTAAAACAACTTATGTTTTTTTTATATAAAAACACTTATCAATTTATTATAAGTCAGACGAGTTTAACTTATTCAAAAACTTTTTATTATCGGTTTGACATCAGACTAAGTTGTTGTCCAAACACTCAAAAGTGCTTATTAGCGGTGTCATACCAGAATAAGTCAATAAGTTGTTTTTATAAGCAATCTCAAACACCTCTGAAGGTTAAAAAAAACCGAATATTCATAGCAGAACACTATAAAAGTTTGATACTAAGTGAAAAAAATAAAAAATGCAAAAGTATGGTTCTTAAAAGAACTTTTTTTTTTCTATAAGTATGGTGCCTTATTGGTTTGAGTTTTGACTCCAAAGGTCAAAGTTGTCTGGAGGTCTCACGTTCAAATCCAAAAAGAAATAAAAATTCACTAATGGCCACGGAGGTCTAAATGCAATGACTTTGGGCTAGTGGTCGTTCTGAAATTAGTCGGCTCGTATAACGGGTTGAATATCTGGGTTAATAAAAAAAAGATTTTTTAAAGAAATTTTTTGAGATTAAAACTCCAAAATCTATTTTATTTTTATTTTTTTGAGTGTTCATTGGAGTATATGAAAAGCCGTTGCCACACTTGTGAGTTGTACTCTGTGCATTGCATGTTGTACGTTTCATCCAACCCCATTTGGGATATTTTATGCGAAGCATATGTACGTGTTTATTGTTGCTTTAAGCAACTTCCCAAAATATTTGGATCTCAGCAGCTTGTAGCTTTTTATTATTATTATTATTATTATTATTATTATTATTATTATTATTTTAATATTTTTATAAAAACCAAATTCTTATTTTAATCGGAGGTATTTTTAGTGGTGGATCCAGGAAATTAATGGGACTGGAAGGAAACCATGTAAAATCATGGTGAAAATAGAAAATTTAAGCTAGTCAACAAAAGTTTTTGATTTTTGACTGGGAGCCTTTCTTCCCGATGCTTAAAGGCTGGACCCGCTCTTGGGTATTTGCGTAAAATCTATCTCAGATTTAAAAAAATCTTTACGTAAATATGGATCCTTGTACACATTTGCGTATAGTTTTTTTTTTTTTTTTAATTTGGAACTCCGGTTTTCTTTTGTGACAGATATGTTGCTGTTGGCAACGAGCCGTTCTTGAAAGCATACAACGGCTCGTTTATGAAAACAACGTTCCCGGCACTCCAGAATATCCAGAATGCCCTGAACGAAGCGGGAGTTGGTGATGTCATCAAGGCTACTGTACCTTCGAATGCAGATGTTTACGGTTCTCCGGTCGACAGTCCGGTCCCTTCGGCCGGGAGGTTCCGGGCTGATATCAATGATCAAATGACCCAACTCGTAGATTTCCTCGCCCAAAACAATGCGCCCTTTACGGTCAATATATACCCGTTTCTGAGTCTTTACGGCAACGACAATTTCCCGGTTGATTACGCTTTCTTTGACGGCGTAAGCCAACCGATTGTCGATAACGGGATTCAGTACACAAATGTGTTTGACGCCAATTACGATACCTTGGTCTCGTCTTTGAAGGCGGCGGGCCATGCTGATATGCCGATTATTGTCGGAGAGGTTGGGTGGCCCACCGATGGGGATAAAAACGCCAACATTAACATGGCGTATAGATTCTATAACGGGCTTTTACCTCGACTCACCTCCAACAAAGGGACCCCACTAAGGCCCGGCTCGATAGAAGTTTATCTCTTCGGGCTTATTGATGAGGATGCTAAGAGTATTGCTCCGGGAAGCTTTGAACGACATTGGGGAATATTCCGATATGACGGGCAACCGAAGTTTGCGATGGATATATCGGGTCGAGGACAAAACTCGTTTTTGGTACCGGCCCAAAACGTGCGTTACCAAGAGAAACGGTGGTGCCAATTCAACCCGGACGCAAAAGATTTGAGCAAACTCGGGGAGAATATTAATTACGCTTGTACATTTGCCGATTGTACACCGCTCGGGTACGGTTCGTCGTGTAACGGGTTGGATGCAAATGCGAATGCTTCGTATGCATTTAATGCGTACTTTCAGGTGCAAAATCAAGACGAAATGGCGTGTAATTTTCAAGGTTTGGCAATGGTGACGACACTAAATATCTCGACCGAGACCTGTGCGTTTAACATTCAGATAGTCGGGACGTACTCATCGTCGGCTTCTCGTTCTTCGGTTCATCTTTTCGTATACTCGCTTATTCTCGTGTTTTTGTTGTTGTAGGTTTGATTGTTGGTGTAGATAACGCAAGTTATTGTCATTTTGAGAGATAGCAGCATTGGTGATTTACGAATTGACGATACATTCGTTTATCAGAACTTTTTTATGAAATGTGATTGTTTTACACCCATTTTGGCTCTTTTTCGCTGTATTTGATGGCTATTTTTATTATCTTTATAAAAAAAATATTATTATTAAATTAAAAATAACTTACTTTTGTTATTAAATTTAAATCAAATTATAATAAAAAATTGAATTAAAGAAGTTACAACAAAAAACGACAATTATTAGATAGTTAATTCGATACTAATATCGATTTATTGTTTTTCAAAATTTTATGTTCTTCAAATGCATATTTCATTCAAAAATAAAAACATTATCGTTTGCTGAAAACCACATAAAATCGTATTATATCGATAGAGACAGATAATAAAAACTAAACATTAAGATTGAGATTTATGTCGCTCCATTGCGCGAGTATCTTTCTAGTTTATTTTGAATTTATTTAATTAATGTTGACTTTCTCACCAATCTCAAAAGGTTGATTACTAACAACCTCAATTGATTTTACACATAACCCATTTCGAAAGGACACCAATGTGTTAACCACATGAGTGGTGCCTGATTAGTTTTAACTTGGGCTCCAAAGGTCAAAAGTGTCTGGAGGTCCCAGGTTTAAATCCAAGGAAAAACAAAAATCCACTTGTGGCCACGAAGGTTCAAATGCGGTGACTCCGGCCTACCTGCAAAACAAATGGGAACCCTGGGATTAGTCGGCTCGCATAGCGGGTCGAATATCCAGGTTAATAAAAAAAAACACCAATGCGAGGGGAATCTTTTGGGTCCCTGCAACTGAGGTAAGCAAGGGGCCCGAAATCGAACTCATGACGACATAACCCATCTTGTATTTAAACAAAGTCGCTTCACCCCTTTGACAACTGCGTTACACGTCAGCGGACGAAGAACTACTGCTACAGCATAAAGTAAACTTATTCCTAAATTGGAAGGGCTTTGTAGGACTATTTCTGAAGGCATTATTTTTGGATCTTTGTCCCAAATTTTAAGGGCAAGTGTTGGTGACAAAAAGGCGTAAAAATTCTTATATAAAGAGGCTTAACGAGTGTCACCATTGTTAACCACCATTCCAATTTCACCGATCGCCGCCGCGCAATCTCACTCACATCTTTTGGCCACTCTCTGAATCTGACGGTGCTGGTGGTGGCACCGCCGGCCGGAAAATGGCAAAACTTTCGGATACGGTAAAACTCTTGTTTATAAGTGCAATTGTGTACATCCTTTTTGGTCCAAATGTTGATGGGTTGGGTGTGAATTGGGGCACCAAGTGTAACCACCAACTGCCACCGGACACGGTGGTTCAAATGTTGAAAGACAATGGACTTAAAAAGGTCAAGTTGTTTGATGCCGATGGGATCGTATTAGACGCGTTGGCCGACACAGGTATCGAGGTCATGGTCGCTGTCAAGAACGTCGAACTCGATTCGTTGACCAAGAAGAGCAACGCCGAGAAATGGGTCAAGAAAAACGTTGTCAAATACGTCGAGAAGAAAGTCAATATAACGTAAAATACGACTTCTTACCGCACTTTTGTTTTGTTTATTATGCAGATAATATAATATTCATATACAGTAAAACTCACACACACTTTTCACGTAGTCACACACACTTTTCACGTTCTCTGGGGCTTGAACCCTTACTACAACAAAGACTTAGTCGATAAGATCGAAAAATAAAGTGTCATATATAAAAGCGTTATAAGAAGTTTATAAGACGTTTTAGGCGTCTTAACAAATTTTTAGGACACCTTTAGTATAAGGTCACGTTACCAATTTTATAGGACACTTTTGAGAAAATGTTATATAAGACACTTAAAAGTTGTTTGGCTTCCTATAAACTCGATTTTAACGTAGTGCCTCGATCTCCTTAGAATTCACTCAAAACCCGTGTACCGCTGAGCCAATGACCATTTGGTCGTGGAATATATGGTAACGTATTATCTATCATTGTGCAGGAGTGTGGCTATCGGTAACGAGCCGTTCCTGAAGGATTATAAAGACAAGTATGTGAATTCAACGCTTCCGGCATTGCAGAATATCCAGAAGTCCCTCGATGAAGCAAAGCTTGGAGATAAAATCAAGGCGTCGGTTCCGTTCAATGGGGATGTTTACATGTCCCCGGCGTGGAAGCCAGTTCCGTCTGCCGGGATTTTCCGTCCCGATGTTTCCGATCAGGTTGAAGACATAGTGGAGTTTCTCCATAAAAACAACGCTCCGTTTATCGTCAATATCTACCCGTTTTTGAGCCTCGCGATAGCAGACGACGGTTTTCCGATCGAATATGCGTTTTTTGACGGTAACTATACCATCCAAGATGGCGACGTTGAGTACAACAATGTGTTCGACGCGAATTACGACACTTGTGTATCGGCTTTGAAACAGGTTGGTCATGGGAACATGTCTATTGTGATTGGGGAGATTGGTTGGCCCACCGATGGCAATCGATGGGCCAACAAGTCCCTGTCGTCAAGATTCTATAACGGGATCTTGCCACGATTGGCGGAACACAAAGGAACGCCTTTGCACCACGGTCATATCGAAGTGTACCTTTTCGGGCTCCTCGATGAAGACGCAAAAAGCGTACTACCCGGAGATTTCGAGCGTCACTGGGGTATCTTCGATTACGCAGGTCAACCGAAGTTTCATATGGACCTTGCCGGAAAAGACAAGAACAAGACGCTCGTGGGAGCGAAACACGTCCAGTATCAACCGAAAAAGTGGTGCGTCGTGAATCACGACGCTCCGACCGACCACAAGAAACTCAACGAGAGCGCTTTGTATGCTTGTGACCGTGCAGACTGCACCCCAGTCTCTCATGGCGGATCGTGTAGTGGTCTCGATTTCGCTGACAAAATGTCGTATGCTTTCAATTCGTTCTTTCAAGTAGCGAACCAATCGAAAGCCAGCTGCCATTTCGGGGGGTTAGCCATTGAAGTCGACAAGGACCCATCCAAAGGTCCTTGCAAGTTCAATATCCAAATAAAACCATATGAACCACCGTCATCGTCGCCTTCGTCATCGCCATCGGATTCATTATCACCGTCGGATTCATCGGCACCACCTCCAGCCGCCGGTGCTCCGCCGATGGTTTTGGGTCTCTTTGCCATGCTTTTGTTTATTTTCTTTTAGAGAGGCACCATTTTTGATAGATTCATCAAAGAGATAGAATAACTGTAGTAATAATTATCATTTTGTTTTGTTAAAATATAATCTTTTAGGGTTATTATTATTTAAGTTTTTTTTTTTTTTTATTAACCTGGATATTTATGCGAGCCGACTAATTTCAGGACGACCATCTGGTTTGCAGATAGTCCGGAGTTATCGAATTTCAACCTCCGTGGCCATAAAGGGATTTTTATTCCTTCTTGGATATGAACATGTGACCTCCTGATACTTTTGATTTTTGAAGTCAAACTCAAACCAATCAATCAAAAACACCGCATTAATGATAATGCTTAATTACTTTGTACTGGTTTCTTTCGCGTTAATAGTACAACATGACTATGCAAAATCTTTTAAAAAATAACTCTCATTTACGTGTCACGCTTTAATAGACATCATCTATTACGTGAGTGGGCCTTGCTTCAATGGGCTCGATAACATCCTTTACCTTTTACGTGACTCGTACCGCACCCTAGGTCGTGTCGACCTATTGTAATGACAAGTGGCTCGCTACACACATCGTTTTCTGACCCACGCCTCTGCGACCCTAGGTTGCTTGCTATATCGTATATGTTGCCTGAAACAATTGTTTTACGACACATTGAGCGCCAAATAACACTTAGAGTGCTTTTCCATTACGGTTCATGTTCCAAATTTGTGATTTAACTGTTTGCACACGCATAAACATGAAAAACTCGGTATTTTTATTAATATGTTGTACTCAACGCCCCATTTATGTTCTAAATTGATAATTGATATTATGACATATCTCCTCGTAAATAATTGCTAACAACGGATGAACACATACTTTTTGCATCAAATCCGTCACTTATTTGAATGTCGTCATGAATGCTATTTATGTTTACTCTCCTCCTCCTTTCTCATTCCTTTTCTTTATTTGATTCAAATATATCTAAGGGCCCGTTTACCAAACACTTAGCCGATAAGTGCTTATCGGTAAAATTTAACACTATTATTTATTTATCGAGTAAGATTTTGTTTCACCAAAATGACATCCTATGCAACAATTTACCCGGTAAGCTCTTACTGTGGTAAGAGTCGTCGGCCTCACTTACCGGGTAAGACTCGTGGTCCTTGTCTCTCTCTTACCGAGTAAAATTATTTATCGGGTAAGATTTTTGGTTCTTACCATATTTATCCGGTGAGATAACGCGACTTTGTAAGTGTTTGGTAAACGACCCCTAAAAAATGAAAGTGACAGTTGTTTCCAACGTCATTCCAATTTTCATGTCAGTTTTCCTAAAGTTAATGGGTGCTCAACAATATTTAAGAACTAAGAGGGTAAAAGTGCAACAAACTTAAAAATTAAGGGACCAAATGAATCGTAATGCAAAATATGTTTCTCTCATAGGACACAAAGTGATCAGTTATGAAATATGCACTAATTAAATAAAAACACAAAGATGGAGGGTTCATATTTTTAAAACAAACAACAACAATATTGTCTCACCTTCTGCGCAACGATCGGTTCTCTCAGACTCGCACGCTCGAGCCAGCTCTCTCGTTCTTTGCTCATCGCTCTCGCACTCACTCGGTCACTTTTTTAATCGCTCATTCAGGTTTTCTCTCAATCTAAGAGGTTGTTTACCCAAATGCTTACCCGGTAAGTGCTTATCTATAGGAGTCAACGCTATAATTTATTTTGATGAGTAAGATATTAGTACATCAAAACGTATTGAATGCAACAATTTACTGAATAAGCGTTTACCTGGGTAAGAGTCGTAACTTTCACTTACCGGATAAGACTCTCCACCTTTTTAATCGCTCTTACCCGGTAATAAATTTTGATATTAGTCCTTTTTTTTAAACTTTTGTTGCCCTTTTGATTATTGCAACATGTTTGATTGTTTATATGTTACATCACATCCATTGGCCCACACCTCTAACGGGCCGTTTACCAAATACTTACTTGGTAAGTGTTTGTCGGTAAAATTTAACACTACTATTTATTTACAGGGTAAGATTTGAGTTCACCAAAACGACATCGTATGCAAATTTACCTGTTAAGCGCTTACCGTGGTAAGAGTCGTCGCCCTCACTTACCGGGTAAGACTCTTGGTCCTTGTCTCGCTCTTACTCGGTAAGATTCTTGGTTTTTATCATATTCATGTGTTGAGGTAATATTACTTGGTAAGAGCTTACTCGGGTAAGCGTTTGGTAAATGGCCCCTAACTCAGATTTGCTTATATATTTGCTTTATATTTGTTAATTTGATGTTAATTTTCTCAACTTTAATTGTTGTTTTGTTGATGTTAATTTGTTTAATCAATCCAGAGTTCTTTAAATTTGATTACTTAATTTTAATTTGCAGAACATCATATTTAGTACTAAAAAGGTAAAAGGATAACGAGAATCAAACGGCGAAAGTTGAGAAATTTTACGAAATGAACCTAAAAAACCCGAATAAGTCCCTCGAAATCAACTAAAAAAACCAAAAAAGTTTTTCAAAATAAACCAAAAAAACCACAAAACTCCCTTAAAATCAAACAAAAAACTTGAAAAATTCATTGAAAACGGAATTCGATTAAAAACACATCAAACGACTTTGCAGACATTTTATCTAACTAGAAGGGTACTCGTGCAATGCATCGAGATATATCTTCATTTCTGTATTTCATTTTATGCCTTTTTTATGTCGATATAATACGGTTTTATGTGGTTTTGAGAAAACGATGATTTTTTTATTTTTGAATAAAATATAAATTTGAAAATATTATAAAATTTTGGAAAAAATTTATATCGATATCAATATCAAATTAACATTTTTAAATTTTTTTATGTTTTAGAGTAATTTTCTTAATTAAATTTTTTAATTATAATTTAATTTAAGTTTAGTAACAAATAAATTTAATTTAGGTTTAATAATATAATTTTTTTATAAAAATAATAACTAAAGTATTTTGTTAGAAATCAATGATTATCTTAATTATATTTTAGATTTTTTATATTTAAAATAAGATACTTATTTTGTATTTGATTATGTTTATCTGCAGTTAGTTACACGAATTTAGATATGAAGCTTTCATAAGTTGTACTTACGCACAATCTACTTGCAATCTTGAGTTTTAAATAATATGCATTAATAAATAGTATTTTACGCATAAAAAATGGTTTTTAATGGTTTTTGTCAAATGTTTTATAATATAGTATAGATTTGAAGGTGTACTCTTTTTTTGTAACTTCAGCATTCACCCTACGAAAATTGTAAAATGTCTAATTGCTCCCTGAACTTTTGATTAATGTACAAAATTCACCCAATCAAAATGATGACGTTTTCCCTAAAAGGAAAATTCTCCCTCCTCGTGAAATCTCTCTCCTTATTTCAAACTCTGCAAACCCTAGCGAAAAAATTACGCGCGCTCAGATCTTACGACTATGGCGATCGCGAGAACCGGAGTTTTCGTCGACGATTACTTGGAGTGTAAGCTTTATTTTGCATGATATATTCATCGAATTTCAAATTGTAAAATTTATTCTAATCCGGTTGGTTTTTTGTGCTGAATTTTGTCATAGACGCAAGCACATTGCCGGCAGAGTTGCAGAGGCTTCTGAATACCATAAGAGAACTCGATGAACGTTCCCAATGTATATGTTCATCTTCTTTCATAGTGATACACACACAATGTTTATTATGCACAATACACACACACGTTTGTGTTTGTGAGTGTGATATGAAGGGAAATGAGGGCATGATGAAAGTTTGGGATTTTTTACGTAACACTGATCTGATAGTGATAACGGAATGTAGAAGGAGATTAATTTATCAGAACTATCAATTGCTTTACTCCCTTTACATCACTTGCAATGAATAGGCAAATTCCATTTTCCATGTACACCATACCAGTTGTGTAAATTGAGTTCTGATGCTGAGATGATAGTGCTGATAGTCAAACATTAAGGACTATTTGGGAATTGTGAAGAACTTTGTACTCAAAATTGGAAATTTAATGCATTAGGTTTTCAATATAAAAAGTGTATCTTTGTTTAGAGAGAAAAGGAATATTAATTGTTAATTGAGTTGATCAAGGGTGTTCTTTTTTGTGTTAAAGCCATGATAAATCAGACAAGGCAGCAGACGAAGAACTGCTTGGATATGGCTTCTCAAAACTCCAATAAAGGCAATCATGAAGATGGTGACATGGCCTTTGAGAAGATGAAGAAAGATATTGAAGCAAACCAAGATAACGCCTTAAGCTTATGTACCGAGAAGGTCCTGCTGGCACGGCAAGCTTACGATCTTGTGAGTTTTTACTTTCTTAGCTTTGTAGATGATTACAATTTTTGCTGTTGTCTTGTGATTTACGTGTTCTTTTAAGTTATTCTCTCTGAATGTAGTTCCCTTCCAAATTGACTACTTAGTAACTATATGCTATTTCAATTTATGGAACTTGTTAGAAAAGAAGCATTGGTTTCAATCGGCACTCAGTTCACTGCTTTAAATCATATTGCACGAATTTGTTACTCATGCACCAATTCATGACGCTTAGGGGCTGTTTGGTTGGTTTTCCATTAAGCTGTGTATGGATAAAGCTGTCTGTGTCGATTAATTTGTTTGTATGGATTGAGAAGGTTTTTGCTTGGGAGGGTTTTTTATAGATGGAAGGAGCCTGTTTTTTAATCAGGAGGTACAGATTTGGAAAAAAAAAAACTTCGCTTTATGCATAAAGCTCCCCTTAGAAGCTTACTGAATAAGTCACTTTTTATATCATTAAGTCACTACCAAATAGTCATGTATAGTTGACCGAAAAAGTTGTGAATTTCATTAAGCTTATTAAGCTGCTAACAAACAAGCTCTTAGTCTGTCGCATACTGTGGAGTTGGAAGAATGTTAGATCTTAACAAGGCTTCAGTTGGCAATATAATCTTGGTTTCTTTCTGAACCAATGTTGAATCTCCTGGTAATTATCTTTCTGGCAATAGCCCAGAAAGTAGGGCTGCCTTTTAAGTTACCCCTTGCCAAATTTTTCTAGTGCTGCAGAAGTGTGTGAGGTTGTGTATTTGACCATATCCCCAACTTCTTGAAAATTAGACTATTGTGATAAAAAATCATAGAGAAGTACCATCATATGGGAATATATTATGTGCTCTATATTCTATTGGTTATATTGTGTGTGTTACCTTCCACTATCCTTGTCCTTGAGATTGTTTTGCCTCTTATGTTCAATCCAACTTACTTTCAGATAGACAGTCATGTAAAACGTCTTGATGAGGATCTGCACAATTTTGCTGAGGATTTGAAGCAAGGTGTGATGAGATTTACTTTTAATTACTCCCTCTATCCCAACCCCCCCCCCCCCCCCCCCCAAAAAAAAGCTTGTGGATCAAAATGGAAGTGGTTAATTTCAAGTAATGATTATTAGTTGGTGAAAAGTAAAAACAGGATTGACAAGTTCCCAAAAAAGAAATGTTGCATTTTCGGAGACAACCCAAAATGGAATATTTTACATTTTTGTGGGACGAAGGGAGTATATAGTTACTCTGTTCGCTACAAAACAGATGATACACTGATGTACTCCAATGCTCAAATTGGCCGAATTGTAGAGTTTCATATGATTTACTACTAGCAAAATTTATGATTACAAGAAAGGAAATCAGCTTTCAAGAGGCTGCGGATCTCCCAAGGCACACGCCAATGAAATAACAAAACAGAATGCCTCTCCTCAAACCCCTACCCCCTATTTATACTAGTAACGGCGAGACTCAATAAAACCTTTCATGCATACTTGTACTAGCTAAGCATTAGCCACTTGTACTTCTATTACCCAGCTTACTAAATAACTTGTTAACCCTCAGGGTATAAAATGCACTTTGACTTGTGATTGTGAGCCATGAAGCAAACAGTAAGGTACTCCAACATGACCAGAAGGTCACATGTTCGAGTTATTGGAACATTCTGCTTGCAAAATCCAAGGAGCTCTGCATATAAAAGCTTTTCTCCCTAAACAATAAACATATCTATGTTATACTGTTTATTTACTTATAAAGTTTGAGGAAGCTAAAAGATTTTCTTCGAAAGCTCATAGCCGTTTCAAAATCGAAGTTTAGTTGAATTTCAGAATCAGTATACCGTTCCTGATGTAGTAAAAAGAACTCTTCATGTACCATTTTTTAATTTAAAGCTATGTTTCATTTTGGCGTCAAACTTCAAGTTATATCTCGTTTCTTTGAAACAAGCCGGTAGTTTTTGTAGCTTACGGTATTCAGTTATATGTAAATCAAAATAGTTATGATTCATTAGTGTGGGTCGTAGTGGTATTTATCGGAATCAATTCTTAGATATGTCTGCTATAGAGTTGCTAACTCGCTAATTAAAAAAATATTGCTTTTATCATTTGCAGAGGGAAAATTACCAGCAGATGAACCAGCAATACTTCCTCCGTTACCTTTAGTTCCTAAAACCGAGAAGCGCAAACCGATATATATAACACCTCAATCTAAGAAGATTGATTACAGGGATAGAGAGTGGGATCACAGGGATAGGGATTTCGAGCTCATGCCTCCACCAGGTGGCTTCAAAAAGGATTATCCCACCCCCTTGGAGATGGATCAACCAATTGATCCAAATGAACCCACCTATTGCGTCTGTCATCAGGTTTCGAGTTCTATTCGACTTTTGCCATCTATAAAGAAATTAAAATGATGTATTCCATGTTTTCTAGTAAAATGATCGAGAACATCATCTTTTTTTTTCCAGGTTTCTTTTGGTGATATGATTGCCTGTGACAATGAAAATGTAAGTTGCTGTTATCTCTCCCTTTGTTTCATATTTATATGGTCAGACTTTCTTAATTGAGTTCATCAGTTAAGATGGTAACCAAGGTTTTAAAAGACGGAATCGGGACTTAGGCGTTTTCCCTCAATGAGGAGAGGCGTAAGCCTTGAGGTGGCCCGAGGCGGAAATATATATATACATCAAAATATGTATATATACTACACAAATATATATAGATTTATATACGATATATATAATACTAAATTACTAAGAGGCGCTAGTCGGTGATTCTTGACAGAGGAACAAGTGAAACTAGAGATTTGCTGAGAGGGTGTGGAAAAATTGGTTGTTTGGAGGATGAGGAAGGGTCAAACCACACTTTTTGGTTGAGAGAAGAAAGTACTAGCTTTTGGGTTTTAAAATATTAAAAGTACACATTGGGGCCGGTCGGCTTTGACTTTTAGTTTTTTAAAATAAAAAAAGACACATCATAAAGAGAAAGTACTACTAATGCCATAAAGCTTATAAAAAAGCCAAAAAAAACATTACTAAAGCATATCATCTGAGGGGTAGGCCTTGACAGCGCGTCACGCCTCCCTGAATCGCTTCATTGAACCAAGGCGTAAGCCTCGTCCAGGGTCCAAGAGGCGCCACCCTAGGTGCTGTTTTGGGCTGCCTCGCCTCTAGGCGTACATCAATACCATGATGGTAACAATATTCAATTGCTATGAACTTGCTGGCAAGATAATTCCATCTGAAATGCAACACAGCATAATCTTGGAGATGCTTGTTTCATCATATTACTGTTTTCATCATTTAATGTTCTTTTTCCTTCCATTTTGCTCATACTTTTGCACCAAGCAGGGGTCTTCAGGTAAATAACCGCTCTACTTTTTGGGGTAGTGGTCAGGTCCGCGTACATCCCACCTCTAGACCCTGCTCTCGAGCTGAATAAACTGTTCAGTTTTTTAATTTTTATCTTGTGGGTCCTATCTATTTGGCTTAAGAAGGGATAAAGATGTGATTGGAGGTTGAAATTAATACACTAAATAAGGATTGGTTTCTTATCGTGTTCCTTTTTACAGTGTCAAGGTGGCGAGTGGTTTCATTACTCGTGCGTCGGGCTGACACCCGAGACGAGGTTCAAGGGGAAGTGGTATTGTCCGACGTGCAGACAACTTCCATTGTAACGGGTGAGTTGTTTGGTTTGTATATGTTTTGTATAACGCCGATTATGTGCCTGTTTCCGTCTACTTCCTTAACTGATGATTTCAACATCTGGGGTTTGAAGTGATCATAAATCAATAAATTTGTGATGCATAAAAGCACCAAACTTTGTGAAATTAGGCAGTTTTCAGTTCCGGGCATGAGCTAGACCGTTAAAATTAATGGGCCGGCTCGAAAGATAAGAAAAGATTCGGACATAAATAATTAATTTTTTTAATTAATTTATATTTTAAAAGTGGTTTTGGGCTTGACTCCCATATTGAGTACCAAGTGTCTCCCAAATATATATTATATTTGATATGTCATATAATATGTTCAGATTCCTCATGAAATATTAGGTGGATAAATATTTTGTTGATGAAGAATCCAGACTCTGAAGGTATCCTCAGTATTTTTGAAACTATTTTATTTCTTATATTGGTATATTTTCCGTCTTTTTTCAAGTTGGGAATAAAATTATGTATCTTGAATGATTTTACATACAACAGGTGAGAGTTAGTTCTTAAGCCTGGTAAAAAGGGGTTTGGTTTTATTATATAAGCCGGTTGGACAAAAAAATGCGTTACTTCCTGAATTGATCACCTTGACCTATAACATAAACATGATATGGGCAACGGTTAAACATTGATACGTTTGCTAGACCGTTAAAATTAACGGTTAAACATTGATATGTTTGCTAGACCGTTAAAGCTATTCCCATTTTCATTCTCTGTCATTCTTATTTCCAGTTCCCGACTTGAATCAAACAAATCCCTTAATTTATCAATCTAGTATTGAGCATAACGAAATTCTATCAATCGAACATTATTACAAGAAACATGTGAACAGAAGCATATTTGAATTGAAAAAAACCATATACACATATATATAAATTAAACAAAACGATGCAAAAAGTTACTTGTATTCTTTGTACCATTGTTGTCATAAACAGCAATCGCGGACCCCTTTTGACATCATAGACTAGAGCGATCTCAACAAAATGGCTCATTATGATTCATACTTCAACTGAGAGATGATGAAAACAAAGGTTCCGTAGCAGTGCTTAAAAATCTGATCAACTCGACCTAACACGAAATAACTCAATTCGAAACAACCCGATTTCTAATCATGTTGTATAATTTTCAGACCCTTGATATTGGGTTGAAATTGAGATATTATTATTTGAACTCAAACAAACACGATGAACCCGACCGATATCCTTGTAATTCTTGGATTTAATATGATTGTTAAGTTTTCATTAACATATATATTAGACAATTACACTATCACGTACCCTTTTCATATGCACATTTTTCTATCTATTCTCTATCTCTATATAACTCATTCGTATATATGTTCAGTAACTGTGAACATATATACGTAAATTTAAAAATTAATTGAATGTGATATGCATAAGATTTAAGAAGTATGAATAAGTTGTATCAAATGGTTGATGATAAAAAGATAAATTATGAGTAGAGAAATAATATATTCAAGGTTAAAAGAATATTTTAATGTATCAAAATATCAACCCAACCAATACAAGTTGGTTGGGTTGGGTTACACTTTGGGTTGGTTGAGTTGGGTTGGGTTAAGATTTTTCAAACCGCAAACATTGGGTTGTTCAAATGTTTTGAACTCGATCAACCCAACCCATGAGTACCATTAATTAAACGCTTATCTGGGTAAGAATTTACAGGTTCATTTATCTTACTGGATGAACTTGGCAAGGGTCGAGAACCTTACCTGACAAAAACAATGATGATAATGAAGGATCTTACCTAGTAAAGGAGGGTGACCATTCATACTCGGTAAGTGTTTATCGAGTAAATTGTTGTATGTGATACTGTTTTCATGGACTATAATCTTACCCGGTAAATTAAGTTGAAGTATTTGTTTTTTTTTTTTACCGCCGAACACTTATTGCGTAGCAATGAGGGAGTCAACCATATAATGGGCATGATTTTGTAATAGTTGAAATTTGAAGCATAGTTTTGGCATGTGAGGGTACTTAAAGCATAGAAGCTCAAATTTCCCATTTATTAATTATTATTATTTTCTTCCCTTGGATTTTTGAAAACACCAGAGCGGGAGTCCAAATGGCCCAAAAATCAAATGAAACGGCCTAACTAAAATGACAAAATTGACCTTCTCCCTCAATATTGTTTAAAAGTATTTTTAATTAAAATTAAAGTCACTAATAACAACATTAATTTTTATAATTTTGTAAATCTAACAATAAGTTTTTTATGCTTCTTTTTATTTATTTATTTATATGTTTTTATGGTTTTAAAAAACAAATAAAATAGTGCTTTGATTTATAAATAAATAGGTTTATAAACATAACAGATTTTAGATCCTATTTATTGTAACAAAAAAAAAATCCAGGTTTTAAATGGCGTGAGACATGATCTGCCGGCAAGGTTAATCCTTGAGCCTAACGATATGGTAAGACCACGATGTTTCTCAAGATGTGACGTATGACGACAAATATTTATATCATATACAATTATAGGGGTGGTTTACTTTGCAAACTAAGTCATTTGTATAAATCGTGCAAACCTTGTTAAACTAATCATAAGTTTCCTTTTTTTTCACTTTTTTTGTAATTATGACAGGTTAATTAATCATTTTTATTGTGAATGATGTTAATTATGGATATTATCACTTCATTATATTAGTTTTAAATAAATACATGAAATAGTTTTATTAAAACGTTGAAACAACCGTATATGAAACAATTTTATCAAGAAAAAAATTATATGAAACAATTTCATTAAGTTAAACAATGAAATCGACGGATAAGGATAATTTGTACAAATAAGGTAGTTTGCATTTGATCGCTACTTTATAATTACATATATATATATATATATATATATATATATATATATCTATACTATATTATAAAACATTTGACTAAAACTCTTAAAAACTCTTAAACCCGTACATCCCTAAACGATTTCATCTCTATCAGATTTCATCCCATAACTGAATTCGTATAACTAACTACAGATAAACACAATCAAATACAGGATAAACATCTCATTTTAAATATAAAAAATCTAAAATATAATTAGGATAATCATTGAGTTCTAACAAAATACTTAATTATTATATTTATAAAATGTTATATTATTAAACCAAAAATAAATTATTTCATTATTAAACTTAAATTAAATTAAAAATAATAATCTATATTATATTATAAAGCATTTGACAAAAACTCTTAAAAGCTACTTTTTATACGTAAAGTACTGTTTATTAATGCATATTACTTAAAAC
>NW_020200567.1:100261-101482 GCF_001531365.2 Cynara cardunculus var. scolymus | reverse complement strand
AAATTTATATTTTATTCAAAAATAAAATCATTATTTTTTTTAAAAAACACATAATCTATACTATCTATATTATATTATAAAACATTTGACAAAAACTCTTAGAAACAAATTTTTATGTACGAAGTATTGTTTATTAATACATATTACTTAAAATTTAAGATTACAAGTAAATTATGCATAAGTACAACTTTTTAAAGCTCCATACTTGAATTCGTCTAACTAACTGCATATAAACATAATCAAATATTGGATAAATATCTCATTTTAAATATAAAAAATCGAAAATATAATTATGATAATCATTTTAATTAAGGAAATTACACCAAAACAAAAGAACTTTTAAAAAGATTAATTTAATACTGATATCGATATTTTTTTTCAAAATTTTATGATATTTTTAAATTTATTTTTATTTGAAAATAAAAATATTACCACTTTCTCAAAACCTCATAAAACCAATGTTTACTTAAAATTCAAGATTACAAGTAAATTATGCAAAACTACAACTTATCAAAGCTCGATTTTTGAATTCGTATAACTAATTGCGGATAAATATAATCAAATAGAGAATAAACATCTTATTTTAAAATATAAAAAATCTAAAATATAATTAGGATAATTATCGAGTTCTAAAAAAATAATTAATTGTTATTTTTATAAGAAAAATATATTATTAAACCAAATATAAATTAATTCGTTATTGTACCTAAAAAAATTGAATTAAAAAATTACACAAAAAATGAGGAATTTTAAATAGTTAATTTGATACGAATATCGATATATTTTTATTATGCATAAAGTATTGTATATTGATACATATTACTTAAAATTCAAGATTACAAGTAATTATGCATAAGAACAACTTATTAAAGCTCGATGTTTGAATTCGTATTAAACATAATCAAATAGAGGATGAACATCTCATTTTAAAATATAAAAAATCTAAAATATAATTAGAATAATTATCGACTTCCAACAAAATAAATAATTATTATCTTTATAAAAAATTATATTATTAAACCAAATATAAATTACTTCGTTATTGTACATAAATTAAATTATTAAAAAATTGGATTAAAAAATTACACAAAAAAATGAGGAATTTCAAATAGTTAATTTGATACTAATATCGATATATYTTTGTCAAATTTTTATGATATCGTCAAACATATATTTTATTCAAAAATAAAAACATCATTGTTTTCTCAAAATCACATAAAG
>NW_020200567.1:87076-99977 GCF_001531365.2 Cynara cardunculus var. scolymus | reverse complement strand
ATGCTTTTAAAATAAGTGTCTTTAATTTTTTATTTAAAGAATTTACTTTTTATTTAAGGTAATATTCTAAAAAATTACAATATTCGTCAATATCACGTGATTCATAATTAATTGATTTTTTTTCAAAAAAAAAAATTCTAATCACGTGTAATTTAAATTTGACATTGAAAAATAAAAACAATGAAACATAAACATATATGATCAAAACACTCAAAAGTGTTTATTAACGATACTACACAAGAATAAGTCAATAAGTTGTTTTTATAAGCAATCTCAAACACCCCTATAACCCGTGTACAACAAATGACACAACCATCTTGGACGATTTTTAAGAAAAGTTTCATTTAAGTCATGATCCAAATAAATGATTTGACCTGTAATTATTATTTTATTTTTTTATTTAGATATCGTTCTCGTATGAATCTCTCTCTACACACACATATATGTATATAAAGGGGGGGGGGGTCATAGAACATCTAAAAAAATGATAAATTGAGAAACACTCTGTAACTAACTGATCATTCATCTAGATGGTATGCACATGTGAATAATAGTACATTAGATTATGGTATGGTATAGGCTTAATATGACGTCAGACAAAAGTTTTGAACCACGATAAAGACTGGAAAAATCATACCAAAGCAGATTGAAACACCCATTGAAAATAATGCTATTGTTTTTTAAATAATATACAGAAATCGATTCAAAATAAAAATGCTAAATATCCTAAAAAAAATAACAGAGAAAGATTAAATAAAAGTTCATATGCGGATCGTAGACAAAATTCATTTAAGATGCATATATAAAATCATATGAAGAATCTATAACATGTGTGTGTATATATATATATATATATATTAAATTTAGATTAGGGGTTGTTTGTTTATCTCTTAATAGTTTCATTAAGAGTCAATCTCTGAATCGTTAAAAGGTGAATCTTGTTTGGCAAAAAAAAAGTTTGTCTCTTAATGATTCTAAAACTTTCTGAATGATTTTGTATCATGAATCTCCCTTAATTATTAAAAACCCTAATTTCATTATACACAATTATCAAATAATTATATTTCGCCAACTTATACATACGGGGGATGTATTGTTGTCAACGCACAAAGAGGGTAGGAGGGGTAGGATTGGAATTATGGGAAAATATTTGAATTTAAATGGAAACCCTAAAACGAATAATCACTACTAGAAAAGGGGGGAAATTAAAACACAGATCAATTACTACACTCCAACGAGAACCTCGGTGCTCCAAGATCTTCATCCCAATCAATCCGATCTCTTTCAGTCAACACTAATTTCTTGATCCTGTTTATATAAACAGTCGATTAATCTCCAAATCTTTCTCGCCAATAATCGAAACCTCAGAGGCTCCTTTTCTTCTCGAGATCTTTTACGATTTCATGGAAGATTAAGGCGAAAGCAGCTTCGAATCACACAGGTACCGATTCTTTGAATCTTAAGAACACTTGTTACTTGAATTTGGAGTTTTTCTACTGAATTTGTGTTTGGATCTCGATGTTCGTGACATACTTTTGAAAACTAATTGCTAGAATTTGGAGTTTTTCTACTGAATTCGTGTTTGGATCTCGATGTTCGTGAACTAAAATCGAAGGTCGTGATTTCAGACATGAAATGCCCACAAAGAACCGGTGTTTTCTAGATCTATTTTATTCAATCGTACGCCTTGTTGATAAAAACAAATATAGTTGATCGGCTCACATCAGATAGAATCCTTCTTGATTTCTCTACATTTCTGGTTTTGTTTTTTCTTGAAATTTTATTAGAAATTCCAGTTTTCTTGTTATGAACTCAAAATCTTGTTATAATCAATAGCACATTTAAACCCTGGGTATTTTTTGATTCATATGTTTGTGTCGATTTGTCCATAAGGCTTATTGATTCAAAACTTATCAGTAGCGGATGAACAAAAGGGTTTATTGTATGGAAATTGACCAACATATTCGAATTTCTCAATCAAATCCAGTTTTTAGTCATTTTTGAAATAAAATTTCTATTTCAGTAAAAGTTTTAGTCACTATTTTTTTCTCGATTTCATTTTTTTAATCTTATAAAAAAAAATTCATGAAATTATTTCATATAATACTTATAAAATTTTAATAAACTGTTTCATATATTTATCTAATATTGATATAATGAAGATGATAATATTCATTTTTAATATATAAAAATGATTAATCAACCTCTCATTATTACAAAAAAATGAACATAATGAAAAATTATGGTTAGTTGAATGAGGTTTGTACGATTTATATAAATAAAATGGTTTGCATAAAAATTAAACATTAACTTGTAAATATAAGAAGTAAATTATAATTGTCATCATACAATAAAATAAAATAAACATACATAAATCTCAAATTTCTAATTTTGAAATTTTAAAATCTAAAAAATAATGTAAATAAACAGCGTTACACTAAATTTAATGTTTTATTATTTATTACATCGTTTTAATATCAATTATAATTTATTACTTTATATTCATCAAACCATTTTAATATCATTTATGATATCTTCATATGTGAATGACGGTATAATTGGTGCTTAAATATAGCGTCTTACTACATGAATTGAAAACAATACAATGTGTGTTTGGTACAAGCAAATATAACGTGGTTTTGTGTAGCTTGTGTTGCAGTTCTTTTTCTTATCAAATGGGACGGAATTTGAGTCCGGTGCTACGACGCGAGTTGGAAAATCTCGATAAAGACGCAGATAGTCGAAAATCAGCGATGAAAGCGCTAAAATCATACGTTAAAGATTTGGATTCGAAGGCGATTCCGATCTTTCTTGCTCAAGTTTCCGAGACTAAAGAGACCGGATTAACATCCGGTGAATACACGATCTCGCTTTACGAGGTTCTTGCTCGTGTTCATGGCACCAAAATCGTATCTCAGATCGACAACATCATGTCGACTATCATCAAGACTTTGACTGCTAGTGCGGGCTCGTTTGCTCTTCATCAGGCTTGCTCAAAGGTGGTCCCCGCGATCGCGCGATACGGAATGGATCCCACGACACCTGATGACAAGAAACGGGAAATTATTCGATCTCTTTGTAAACCTCTTTCGGATTCTCTTTTATCGAGCCAAGAGAATTTATCGTCGGGTGCTGCCCTCTGCCTGAAAGCGCTTGTGGATTCGGACAACTGGCGGTTTTCGTCTAGCGATATGGTGAACGAGGTTTGTCAAAGAGTTGCTGCGGCTTTGGAGAAGCCGATGCAGGCGAATTCGCATATGGGTTTGGTTATGTCGCTAGCAAAGCATAATGGTTTGGTCGTGGAAGCATATGCGAGATTGTTGGTTCGGTCTGGTCTCGAGATTTTGAACATGGGTATCGCTGAAGGGAACTCTCAGAAACGATTGTCGGCCATCCAAATGGTGAATTTTCTGATGAGGAGTCTCGATTACAAGTGTATTATGTCGGAACTGAGCTTTGTAATCGAAGAATTGGAGAAGTGTCACGATGATCAAATGGCGTATGTTAAAGGGGCGGCTTTTGAAGCAATACAAACGGCAAAAAGAATCTTGATCGAGAAAGGATCAAGATATGAGCGGAAAAGAGACCAATCACCTGTCACTCGATTGCCTCGATCGCCTCGATCGCCTCAATCACAAACAATGGATTCTTACGACGACTATGCTTCAATGGCATATTCGCCATTTTCAATTAGCTTTGCATCTCGAGATGAGAATTCCGACAGAAGTGTGAATCGGAAACTCTGGAGGAGGTTTGAAGATGGCACCGTGGATGTCTCCCTGAAAGATGGATTGTTTTCGGGTGAGATGGGCACTCCTAGGAGTGTGATTGAAAACTCCGAGCATAATGATTATGCAGACGGATTTTCGGGGTTCATGCAGAGTAGCACAACTAATGGCGACTCGAGAAGCGCCACTCCTAGTCCTCAGGTGAATCTAATGTACACACTCTTTTTAGATCCTTGTTAACCGGTATATCTAACCAAAGGGTCATCGGCTCACCAGTATACAGGTAGATCCCAATCTCCCTGGTGGTCAGTGGTTCAAGCAGTGTATGTGAGTTTTGCTATAATACACACACACACACACTTTTCATGTATCTAACGCTCGTGGATTTTGTTTCAGAGATCAAGATCGTACCTTAATATCGACAACATGAACCTCTTCGCGACTCCCAGAAAACTGGTGAAGTCTCTTCAAGTTCCATCAGAGAACCAAAGCAGAAGATTCAAAAGCCCTTATTATGATCAAAACGGGATCGAAAGTGAGAGTTTAACAAATGAAGATGAACAGTTTAATGGTACCTCGGAGTCGGTGTCTTCTACTGAAGACATTATCCCTCCGATTACGAACGGGAATACGAATTTGCAGCCGTCTGAAGAAGTTGTTCCTGAAACGGATGTGAAACCTCGGACATGGTCTGGTGTCAGCATTGCTTCTGGATTATTTGTTGTGTTGATTGCAGTTGTTTGTTTCTTGTTGGTTCGAGATCTAGATGACGGTTGCAACCTCGTTCCGACATAGTTTTGATCTCCAGTTCTGTAAAAGGAGTTTGTTGTAGTTTTGATGAAATTTCATTTGTCAAGTTCTTTAGATTTGTGGCAAGCATCCATGAAATTTTTTGCTATGTTCTTTCAAAAGAGTGTCTCCTTGCATCCAAGTAACATGATAGGCTTCAATGCAGACGTATTTGAATTCTTTCTTGTTCAGACAAATTAAGGTAGACGAGTGAAAGAATTGTGAAAGGTATTAGGGTTGTAAGTTTGACATGGATAGTTTGGTAATTTACATACTATCTCATTTCCTTAATTTTTGGTTCATCTATTTTGGTCGCTCCCATCGTATCAGAGTCTATCGTCATACCAAACGTGGTTTTAGGGTTATAATTTTGACATGGAAAGTTTTGTAATTTACATATAATCCTATTTCCCTAATTTTTGGTTCACCTATTTTGATCACTCCCGTAGGGTTGTTATTTTTGACATGGATAGTTTGGTAATTTACATACTATCCCATTTTCCTAATTTTTGTTTCACCTATTTTGGTCACTCTCATCCTATCCCAGTCTAATGTCGTACCAAACATCGGATAACAAGTTTTTGTTCATTCATATCTCATTCTGTCTTGCATACCAAACGCCATGGTTTACCTTTGCAAATTGAGCAAGGCACTCTTCTTATACAAATTAAAGATAAAACATGTATTGCATTAAATCGAAGGGTTGAGTTTTAGTGAGAAGAAGGGTTAAGGTGAGAAGTTTAAAAAGGCATATCCACCTTTGGGTACACATTAGACTGAGATGCATTGAGATGCACCGGATCAATTACCTTATCAAACACGATTCATGGGTGGGTTTGAGATTAAAGGTGATCAGGGGTCCAAATCCCTTCTTACGCTTCTCGCACGATCCTTTGCCTTAAATCAAAACCGAAAGAGAATAGGTTTTACCTTTGTCAAGGTGGGACTATCTCAATACCACCAAAATGAACCGGATCGAACCTTGTTCAACCTTAGCATCCACCCATGTCAAGGAGAAGAAGAAACAAAGTTTGTAACAGTAAAGAGAACAAACCTAAACGAAACTAAATCAACCGAGTAAATCCCACTTGAAAGTAGGGTTTGGGGGAGGTACTCAAGCCTGACATCTACCCTAAAGAGTAGAGTTGTTATTTCCGGTGTGAGCAAACATGTAAAATGAACAAAGATTAGCACATTATGAAAGCAAATAGAATGTTACAATGTTATGAACAAACATACTTCAATAGCATGTAACTAGTATTGTTCCATGACCGGATTCTCTACGTTACATCTCCCTACGAATCTATAATGAGCTCAGTCCTTTTTCGGAACCTCTACCTCCCTAAGAATTTTTGCAGCATCCTCGGGGAAAACAGGGTTTATGTAACACCCGGTTCCCATCTCAAAACCACCAATCGTAGATAACTGTGGCACGATTTGTATATACCAATGAGTGTAAGGTAACTGAGAGGAAGTCATCTGAAGAGGAGAAGTATGAATCATAAAATTATAGGGTGGATCATTCAACTGTAAGGACAACTTTAGAAGTGTAAGTTTCAGTAATCCTCCAAGATCGATAGCCTGCAAAAATGCGTCATGAATATTCTTCAATCATCATTTTTTATAAACGAAATCTGACAAAAAAATAACAAATATAATACTCCATTTGTCCTAAAACCAGCGTTCACATTTCTATTTTAGTTTGTCTCAAAATAAGTGTCCACTTTCAAAATTGTTTGCTTTCCGATTTTACCCTTAGGTATGAGATGGAGAAATCCATTACTCCCTCCGTTATTAAGATAAGCTTGTCAAGTTGTCAATCTAGTTGATTAAAAAACGTAATAATTACACATTTCTAAAACAATGTGCTTTTTTCATGGTATATATTTATTTTGGGTCTGATGGAGTAAGTGAAGTACCTTATCTTCATCAAGTTCATGATAGTGAGAAGAATGATGGCGAGGAACAATCCAAATCTCGAAAGGGAAAGTTGAGGCGAATGGGGCAATGGAAATGAAATGGGTGGATTCATCGATTAAAAATTTGTCTGTGTGAATATCGCAAAGACTACACCTTCCTGTTTGATTATGGTATTCTTTCATACTGTCGAGACGAGTTGAGGCAGTGGGGGGAACAACTGGAAGAGCTAGAATTTGACTGTGTGAATGACTCATGGAAGCGCCAGCTGAGGCACCATGGTTTTTGAACACCTTCATAACACAAAATCGTCATAAAGACCAGCTTATAACAATTGTATTTAAAAAAAAGGAAAACTGTTAAGTGATGAATAAAGAGATTTGAACGCAGAATAGACCATATGAAATGTTGTGGCATTATGCATACATTCTGTATATATGCATGTATGCTTGCTGTTAGCTATATGCTCATAGTCATATGTATAGTTGTGTGATCATACTTGTCTTTTGTTCATCGTTGCTAGGTCTATATTGTTTTGTCGTTTTTGCTTTCTGTAACACGAAAGATTCCAGCGTTTCCGTTACAGAGAGTGTTTCTTCAATGGCTTCCAATCTCTATTTGAATCAACTAAACTAATATGGTATGAGAGCACAAGGTGATATCATTATTGTTTTATAATCTATGGTCTCTCACTCTCCCAGTCTCCCGGTCAACATCGAACATCGATTCTTGCCTGGTAATCTCTCTTTCTATCATTTCTCTCAATACCCAAATATGACCATTGACACATTTCATGGAACACTAGTCTACTGCCCCTTTTGGCAGCAAGCTATGTCTAATGAATTGCAAGCTCTTGCTGAAGCTCACATTTGGAACTTGTTGCACTTTCTCTGGCAAAAGGGTTTTTCACTTCAAAATGGGCTTACAAGATCAAAACCAAGTCTGATGTCTTACAAGATCAAAAACCAAGCTCGACTGGTTGCGAAGATTTACAGTCAGAATAATGGTATAGACTAAGGCTACTAAGAGACCTTTGCCCAGTAGCACTTTGTAGTCTTCTAGCTTTCCTTGTTTTTTATAAGCGGCCCCTCTACCAGATGGATGTGAAAAATGTTTTTCTTGATGAAGATCTATCTAAAGAGTATATGAAGCCACACCTGGGTGTCCCGTATCCTTCTCATCATGTCTTCAGCCTATGCAAAGTTCTATATGGGTTTAAGCAAGCTCCCTACTGAAGTAGGCATGGTTTGAGAAGTTCAGTGTGTTTTTTTTAAAGTACATAATATTATATATGGTAAATTGAACTCACACACTTTTCACCTTTGGTGGGACTTGAACCCCTGACCTCCGGAAAGGTGGGGTTACCAGGTATCGCCGCGCCAGTGACCCTTTGGTGAGAAGTTCAGTGTTACTGTGTGCTCGTTGGGATTTTCTGCTAGCCATCATGCCTCTCATCTCTTCACCAAAATTACTGCTTCGAGTACCATCCTTCTCCTCTTGTCTGTTGATGATATGGACATTATAGACATTGATGCATGAAGTATTTGCAGAATTGAAAGGATCACTCCAACATTTTGAGATGAAGGATCTAGGACCGCTCCTCTACTTTATTGGTCTTGAGGTCTTGTCACGAGATTCTGGCATTTATCTATGTCAAGCCAAGTATGTCCTCGACCATCTTTCTCGTGCAGGTATTACTAAGAGCAAGACCTCTTATATATCTCTTCCGGCTCATACCCAGTCATGGTTCACTACTCCTCATACCCTACGCTCTACTGCCAGTTGGTGGGTTCTCTGGTTTGCGCACTGTCACACAACCTGATCAAGCCTTTCCAGTTGGCATTGTCAACTAATTCATGGTTGCATCTCAGCTTTCTCACTATATTGTTGTCTTGAAGATTCTACGGTATGTCAAAGGCACCATGTCTCATGGCTTGTACTTCTATTCCTCGTTATCTCTCAAACTTGATGCCTTTTCTATTGCTGAATGGGATGGTGATATTCTTGATCAAATCTTTTACTTTTTTTTTCAACCCAATCGCTCTTCTGATTTTGGATTTTTTGATCAATATACTGTTTCTTTTAGGCACACATCTCCATTATATCGGTCCATCAATATGTTACTACTTTCTTGGTGATTCACTCGTCTCTTGGCGCAACAAGAAACAATATCTCATTGCTCAGTCTAGTACTTAAACAAAACATCACACTATTGTTAATGCCACCCAGAAATTACTATGGTTATGATGGCTTCTGTCTGATATGGGAGCACCTCAGTCATCCCCCACCGTTGTTAGGTGTAACAACCACAGTGCCATTCACATTTCTCATCAAGCACATCAAGACCAAATGTCATTTTTCATCTGCCAACATGTAATTGGCAACATTGTTCCTCTTGTTCCAGTCTCCTCCACTGTCGGACTGCAGACATCTTAACTAAGACCCTCCTTCCAGGCCTTTCTCAAGCCACACTCACAAATTCAAGTTGGTTTCTCATGATCCACCTTGAGTTTAAGAGGGGGTTAGCTCTATGTACAAATGTATAGTTGAGGGACCATACGTGTCTTTTGTTATAGTTGCTAGGTATATACTGTTTGTTGTTTTCCCCTTCTGAAATATGAAGGATTCCAGCCTTTCCAATATTGTCTACAAATGATATTTCTCCACTGGCTTCCAATGTCTGTTTAAATCAACTAAACTAACACTTCCGGTCATATGAAAGGCACCTAAATACATGTGACTTTACCATGAAATAGAGAAAACATACTTCTAATAGTGAAAACAAACTCGTCTCTATGTGCTTTTCAAACAAACCTATTACCTTTGGCAGTCCTCAAATCAGATAAATGGCTCAAACTTCAAAATATCGATATGGGCTCGCAAGCCTGTCTTATGGAAATTGATCAAGTTGCAATAAGTGTCCCATCAATTTATTTTAACAAACAGTCGATATAGCTAATTACGGTTCAGGTTCTTAATCCAAAAGCCTTGAATTGCTTTCGAAGTCTGCACCCAAACAAACCAGAGACTTGCAAAACGATTTGTTATGTGATTCAGATTCTCCGGTCAAATTTCCTTTTTGGACATCAATCCAAAATCATCTCTTTGCTAGTTCGTGGTTCTTGCAAAATAAACATCCATCTCAGCCCATAAAATTCCTCTATTTTGTATTTCAATGTTCAAATAACAGTCGAGCATTCCATCAAATTATAATCGTGTAGTACTCCCCCCCCCCGGGTCCCTTGAACCAATAGTAGATTGTGGTTGCATTAAAAAAATCTAACAGAAGAGGTAATATGAACATAAACAGATACTTTAGCAAAATCAAGGTTGTAAGTTTAGTATTATCTCGATTCCTGGTCTTCGTTATACGATCCATTTCGAAATCCTAAAATATATTGGATTCTATTTAACTTGTGATAACAGTAGATTGGATTCTTATGAATCCGTAAGAATTTTGAATTCTCGAGTTAAGTTGATTGCTAGTCAGCAAGCATTACGAATTCTGAAACGGGAGGGATGAAGAGGAATACCTGAACATAACTGATTGAATCAACAGCACAAAGCTGTTCGATCCTCTTCTTATAAGCAAGCAAAACAACTGCAACTCCCTCTGGCGACAAATCCGACAAGTGAACCGAGTGAACCGGCGACTCAATAATAACGTCATGAAATCCGAATCCACCTAAAGTCACTTCACCGGCGGTGCCGTTGGCCTGACAGTATTCCTCGTGGTCTGATTTGACTTCAGGATGCCTGCTGAGAGCAGGGTATAAGTTTTCGATCACTCGAACCTTCCAATCGGAAGTGGAATCTTCAGGTACTCGGAAGATCTCCGGTGCGCATTGGTGCTCGTTTCCGGCACAGAATGGACACTGCGGTTGGGCGTTGGAGCTCGGGTTTGAGTCGGATTTGGATTGGGATTTAGATTTGAAGTCCGACGGACGGCGAGATCGAGCCGGTGATATAATCACCCACCGGTTGTTGACTGCATCCGTCCTGATTTCGGGATTCCTATTAGCCGTCGCCATTTTTGTTCGTCCACCGGCGTGTGTACTCCCGTGTGCCCAACGCTATGTGACGGTGACTCCGGCATCTCCTGGATTTTTTAGGCGTGCTTTTCATTGACGGATGTACAAAAATGGTCCTCCATCATTCTCTAAATTTCACTTTTAGTCCATTAAGAAAAAACTTGCTATAAATCACCCCTGTAAAACATCAGATTATCCACCATTTTGGTATTAAAAACAGAGTAAACTACAATTTTTCATCCCTCTGGTTTGTTGAAAGTTGCATTTTTCGTCCATATGTTCTTAAAATTAAAGTTCTCATCTCTCCTCTTTCCTCACTCCATCAAATCTTATCCGTGAACTTTATTCTAATAAATTTTATGTGAACACAATATATACACTGTGATACATACAAATGATATTCATTGGAATACTCATATATACATACAAGATGTACAATGCGATACCTTTTATAAATCAATAAAAATAACGAAAATGCACACTATGATACATTTTACAACACTATTAAAATATATTGTGATACATGTGAAATATTGTGAACGTTATCACTTTGATTCACAAACGTCTTTAAAATACAATATATATTAAGTAATTGATATACTAGGTAACTAATTTTAATTAAATATTTCCATAAAAAACTTTTAATTGAATATTTCCATCTAAAACTTTTAATTAAATATTTTGATTAGTTGTCAAAAATAGAATACTATATTACCATTTTAGTTTATTTAAAAAAATATATTTAAATATCTCAAATGAATGGTTCGCATTAAATCTCACGGTTACCACAAATTAATCAGTTATCCCTTAAATGAGCCTATATATATATATATATACCTGCCATATAAGTGAAAATTTACGATGTTACAATAATAAATCGTAAAATCAATTACCAATGTGAATGTATAAATCTGATTTACGTATACTATAATCAGAATGCATGTTTTTATTTTATTTTATTTTATAAAACATGGGTTTTGATACTAGCACAATCAGTTAAAGGTCGTTCAAAAGGTTACATGCACACGCTCTGAGTATAAAGCAGTAAAACCCTTTCTCAACTATATATTTATAGTTATTCGCATAATTATTGGATATGCACCAAATATAAATCTATATCATGAAGTTTTACATTAAGTCACGTGCGTTAATCTCTTTGTATATTCATTTTGTCATCACAGACAATCTAAACGGGATTAATAAGTTGTTTGACTTTTTATAATTTACGTCAGTTTTATAGTTTTTGAAAACCCGTTTGCAACATAACAATTCGCAAAAAATACAAACTCGTCGTCTTACTCCACTTTCTCCTTGGACCCATCTCGATATGCGATTACACTAAATAAAGTGTTATTCAGTAGACGAGACACATACTACTACAATACAATGTCGTCTCAAAACTCTTAAGTTTACGACTCATCGTCAGCAACTCTGGTAAATAAACACCACTCAGAAGATTGAACTACTTATTAACATTCATTGTAGACCTGATTTATGAGGTTGCTTGAGGATTATCAGTTACAAATTTTTTTATACAGATACTAATACTATGTTTACTCACAATCCTTTTTGAAGCCAATCTCAATTAAAATAATACTTTCTCTCTCATTCACCTACACAATCTTCAATTCCAACTCAATCTCGTTTTTTTTTTCTTTCATTTAACAGTGATTCAATCCGATTTAAAATATAATATTGTAGAAATTATATATTTTATTTTATTTTAAAACGTAATTATAAATATAATTTTTTTTTATCATACAATTGAAATCACAAATCACAAAAGTAAGTATGAAAATATATCAATACTGTGCTCTATCTATAAGAAATTGAAAATTATGAATTTTCTTGTATATACATGTATCTAATTTTTTTTATTAACCTGGATATCCAACCCCTTATGTGAGTCGACTAATCACAGGACGACCACCTGCTTTGCAGATAGACTGGAGTCGCCGCATTTGAACCTTCGTGGCCACAAGGGAATTTTTATTCCTCATTGGATTTTTTAAGAGCCCTTTTTGATTCATTCACGATCTGGTTGCTCAGATTATGACTGCAGAGGGTCTAAAGGGTTTGAAGGCCTAAATTGTAAATTCCAATTTGAACTCACACGATTTATTAAGAAAATTAGCATCTATACTATATTATAAAACATTTGATAACAACTTTTAAAAATCATTTTTATGCATGAAGTACTGCTTATTGATGCATATTACTTAAAATTAAAGATTACAAGTAATTTGTGCGTAAATACAACTTATTAAAGCTTTATTTTTTAATTCGTGTAACTAATTGCATATAAACATATTCAATTACGATATAAATATCTCATTTTAAATATAAAAAATCTAAAAATTAGTTAGGATAATCATTGATTGATAACAAAATACTTAGTTATTATATTTAAAAAAATTATATTATTAAACTAAAAAT
>NW_020200567.1:76335-86936 GCF_001531365.2 Cynara cardunculus var. scolymus | reverse complement strand
AATTTTATAGTATTTTTAAATTTATATTTTATTTAAAAATAAAAATATTATTATTTTCTCAAAATATATTATACCAACATGAAAACCAAATAATAAAATCTTGATACAAAAATACAAATAAAATTTAGAGGAAAAAACAATATTTGAGCATTTAGAGGCACATGTGTTGCATGCTCCATGTTGTCTACTTTCCAGTTTCATGAGAATGTTAAAAAGGAAAATAAAATAAAAGCATTTGGAGAGGGGGGGAGAGAGGGGAGAGCAGAGTGAGTGTGTGTATATATATATACATAAAAGTATACGTATGCATAAGGGATAGAGGGAGAAACACACCGATAGCCGCAAGAATCACAAAAATACATCGCAAAATTTACGTGCTCTCATCTCGAATCTCTCTTCGCCTAAATTGATCGTCAGTTTCTCTTCCCATCATTCCTAAAAATCCCTAAATCAACCTGTTTTTCTGATTTTTGTTGCACCTTTTTTTTGTTCAAATTTGTTTAGATAAAGGGGACGAAGAGGTAGGGGACGAAGAGGTAAACTGAAAAGATCCGAGAGCCGATCGACTCGTGAAATTAGGTTTTCGTGTGTTGAATGATCAAGCATTTGTCGCCGATCATCTAGATTTTGCAGTTCCCGAGGTACGATCTATCTGCGTTTTTCTTTTGGTTTTTTCGGAAGTGGTTGTGGTTTAATCCTTATGATGGTTGGGGAATGTTTGAGTGTCGATGCTGTTTGATGATCGGAGAAACTAGTTTTTTGAGTTATTTGTCTTCAGACCGTCTGATTTTGTTTTTCCCCCACATAGATATCGTATTTTTTTTCTTCTGATTTTGAATTCTTGATTATTCCTTTTTCGCTGTTGTGGAATGATTTGGTTTGCATTCTTAGAGTAAATAAATTTGATTCTCTGTGTAATTGTAGTATTGTACACCTGATAAAGAAAGGTGTTTAACTTTTAATATGGTTGATTTGAAATGTGATGGATGTATATCTTGTATGCTGTTGATCACTATTGCTTTGGAGTAGATTTCTGTCCCAAAAGAATCAGAACCTCAAACCATTGAGTGTAGAATTTGTATAAACATCTACTTGGTATTTTTGCTAAAAATAGTACTCTTTCTGACATGGTTTGCTTTCTAAGGAAGCAACTTTTCATTCATTCTAATTTCTAGCAAATTTCTGTTTCTTTTTATATGGAGGATGCAATATTTCATGCATTAAGAAAGGGAATTTATCTATTGTTCTGGATTATAATTTGTTTCTTATCGTGCCTTCTTTTAGTTTCTTTTTATAGTTAGTCAGAGGCTTAAAGGGGCTGCTTGGGGGAAATGAGTTGGATGTAATTTGCATGGGTGACGATGCCACAACTGCGGAGTGGACCACGTAGATCAAAACGGCTTGGAGATATTCAGCCTGCCGCTCAACCTGAAAATATTATTGCACCTACACAAATCAGAACCAGAAGGAAAACCGGTGGAGGAAGAGGAAGGGGTAATGCTGCAGCTGACACCAAAGGGCCTTCAGCGGCAATACCGGTGAGACCAAGTGCTGCTGGTAGAGGCAGAGGCATTAGGTTGATTGATTTAGACCCGGAGCCACCTTGTGAGATTGTTCCTAACACAGCTGCTGTTGGAGTTGTAGAACCTATTGTTAACGGTGTTGCAGATAAACTCGTTGCTATGGAAGGTGGAAGTGCTGACAAAATAATGGGAGTGGAAGAAGAAGGAAATACAACTCCTGTACCTGAGAAGGTATATTTGTGCTTGTTTGATTGCTCTTTTCTGCATTATTTGTATTTTAGGGTCGTCACAGTCAGGTTACTATGAGATACACTACAATAATATCGCATTGGCAAGTGGCAACAGTGCATAACTAGCTACAATTTATTCCACAGCTAACTTATTTCTTATTGTATGAGTTATGTGTTGTTTGCTTGTTTTCTGCATAGAAAACTCCTAAACTGAAGTTTACTTTTTGCTTTGATGCAGGTACAAGTGGGTAATTCTCCTACGTATAAGACGGAAAGGAAGTTGGGTAAGGGTGGTTTTGGGCAAGTTTATGTTGGTAGGAGGGTGACTGGTGGCACTGGTAGAACAGGCCCAGATGCAATTGAGGTATGTTCACAAGATACATGCGCTGATGGTTCATGGTAGCTCATTATGTCTCACTATAGTTTTTATCTTTTGACTCCTTTTATAGGTAGCATTGAAGTTTGAGCACCGTAATAGTAAAGGTTGCAACTATGGCCCTCCCTACGAGTGGCAAGTGTACGGGTATGTAGCAAATGTTAGTTGTCTAGATGCACACACCCCTTTTGTAGGAGTACTTCATGTTACTGTATCTATGATCTAACTTTTGGACCTTTAATGCAAAAAGCACATTGAACGGATGCTATGGGATTCCATGGGTTCACTACAAGGGCCGGCAAGGTGATTTTTACATTCTGGTGAGTTTTGGCTTGAAACTTTTCTCTTTTATGACCTGGACGTCGTAGCTGCTCATTTTATTGTCAGCTTAATTTTTCAATGCTGTAGCATGACAAAAGTTCTGAACCAATTTCAGGTCATGGACATGCTTGGACCCAGTCTTTGGGATGTTTGGAATTCTTTAGGCCAATCGTAAGACAACTCTCTTCATAATTTTCCTCTCATCCACAGACGTTGATCGTAGACAATAAAATTTATATTGCCATGGTACTGCCTAAAATATTTTCCTGGCTATTAATTAATTCCTTTTGCAGTATGTCACCAAATATGGCGGCTTGCATTGCTGTCGAGGCAATATCAATTCTTGAAAAGCTTCATTCAAAGGGGTAAGGCTTGTCTGCGTTGCATAGTTAGCTTTCCAAGATCTTACTTGTTGAAGCATAAGGTTACATCTTGATTAATGTAACTAACTTGGTCTTATGTTAAGGTTTGTGCATGGAGACGTGAAACCAGAAAATTTTCTACTTGGTCAACCTGGATCAGTTGATGAGAAGAAGCTATATCTTATTGATCTTGGTTTGGGTATGCTTTTCTTAACGACGACATGAATTCTGTAAATTCTTTTCATTGAGCGTTAGGACATTGTTGGAATGTGTTCACTGAACTGTGCCATGACATGCATTATGATATCCTTTAATCCAATCTATATTATTTTCTTTATATTGAGTTTAATTAGGGTCATTAATACATAATGCCTTGTTTCTTCAGCATCAAAATGGAAAGAATCAGCCAATTTGCATGTTGAATATGATCAACGGCCAGATATTTTCAGGTTTGTGGATTCTGAATGTATTAATATAGCTTGTTTTTAATGAACATATGCTTTGTGCTAGAGCCTTTTTCTTACATCTATGACCATCCATGGTCTGAGTCTCGTGTTCCCTTCCCTCAGATAGAATAGCAATTAGCAAGGGTTTGTATTGATGAACTTATTTTGACAGAGGTACAATAAGGTATGCAAGTGTACATGCACATCTAGGTCGTACCGGTAGTAGAAGGGATGACCTCGAGTCACTGGCATACACATTAATATTTCTCTTAAGGGGAAGGTTACCATGGCAAGGCTACCAGGTCAGTTGGCTCTTTTAACCACATTGTATTAATTATTTGTTATCTTTTCACTTAACCTTTACTTCCTTTCAATTTTGGTCAAACCTAAGAAGTTGATAGGCGATTCGTTTAACAATTACTAATTTACTATTATTTTTAATGTTACAGGGAGACAACAAGAGTTTCCTTGTTTGTAAAAAGAAAATGGCTACCTCACCTGAGCTGATGTGTTGCTTTTGTCCTCCTCCATTCAAAGAATTCCTTGAAGAGGTTACAAGTATGAAATTTGATGAGGAACCAAAATATGCTAAGCTCATCTCTTTCTTTGAAACCCTTATTGAACCAGTCACATCATTGAGACCAATCAGGATTGACGGCGCCCTCAAGGTTCTTTCCTTTTGATGACCTTAAATATTTCTTTTTATGAGCATAAGATATTTACCTCATGACGTGGTTTTGTTTTACCAGGTTGGACAGAAGCGGGGTAGATTGCTTATAAATTTGGAAGAAGATGAACAACCAAAAAAGAAAGGTCGACTAGGTAGTCCTGCTACACAATGGATATCAGTTTACAATGCACGTCGCCCGATGAAGCAAAGGTGGGTTGGTAAACTACACTTGCATTTCATGCTGTATGTGTATCAATCATATAGGTGTTTTCTGCTACTGAAACCAATCAGTGTTGTATATTTGAGGATCAAATTGCTGTACAAGTAAATAGTTTCTAGGGTCAAAACCCAGGAACTCTTAGTAGAGTTCTTGTAGCTTCAGAATGATGTATCTATATCTTTACTGTGCTCTTAGGAGGCCTATGCTCTGTAGTTATCATGCGAGTCTTTAAGTTGAAGAGCATACATACACTGAGGACTCTTCTTAAAAGGTAACCACAATCTTCTAATAAAATTAACGTCAATAAAGAAATTAAAGAAAGAAGTCGGTATACAGTTTTCCCCTTTCTTATGGCATCATCTTATCCATGCTACCCAAAGTCTGATCTTCAAATTCAGGTTTTAGTTTCCAAGGAAAGAACACCTTCCCATGTCTTGATGAATATATATATATATATATATATATATATATATATAGGTATTGCATGTGAATCTCCTTTAACGGATGGCATAACTCACTTATGCCTAAGGATCATGTTTCCATACTGTTGTTACAGCATCACCATGGTGTTATGGTGATGGTAAAAGTGCATCAAGGTTTCCACTCACCTTATGAACTCTAATTTACCTCCCAAAAAACAAACTTAACCCAAAAAATCTGTCAATGATATTATCAATTACCAATTTATTTGAAAACCCAAAATTGATTGCTTTCATCCTGATTTCTAATGATCTAAAACCCTAACCTGATTGTTCGTTCAAGGGGACTGATCATAACCTCGTAACTTCTTCTGTTTTGCATATTTCTGCTTTGAGTTTGTAATGCTTCTTTTTCTTTGGGACTGCTTGTTTTCTCTTTCTTGTTAATGCTATTGTTACTTTAGTAATTTAGTTATTTTTTTATTATCTATTTGACTTCTGGCCTTTTAGTCACTTAATGCGTTTGGTATCTGGGTGAGGACAGGGCATGATAGAAAAGAAGCCTGTTATCCCACGTTTGGTCCGGCAACAGACTGGGCTACAACAGGGACTGAGTGGGACAGCAATGCATTTTTTGTCCCACCAAATAGGTGGAACAAAAACCAGAGAGACGAGACAAGATTGGTAAATTACTTAATTCTAAATTAAAACCCTAAAACTTTCCACAATTCTTTCACCCACCCATCTCACTCTCGTCCAATCCAGCTCCATCCCAACGAGTCCTGTCCTGTCAGGTGACTGGTCCCGTCTGCGTAATAAACGCACCCTAAATGCCTGAGCAACAAGATAATCTGGTAGCACATAAAACTGCCAACACAGCGCTAAAATAACACTAGACCAAATTTGTTTTTTGTGTGTGTGTTTTACTTATTAATTGGTTTATTACTTTGTTAGATATTTAGTTTATTAGTTAGTACCATTCATTCCTGACAATTGAATTCCGTTATCTACTCTCATATTTAGCGAGTCCCTGAGCTCCTTATATATCGAGGATCATCAAAATAAGCAATAATAATCTTTATACAGAAAACATCATCCCAGTCAAGATACCTGAAGAAAGTATTAATCAATTTTTGCCTTCTTGAATCTATTCTAGTGGCATGATGAATCTATTTCTTGCCTATTCATTTACATATCACACTTCTCGTCGAGAATGATCGAATATAATTTTTTGAATTAGTATCACCGTATTAGTTCTATTAGTTCATTGATTTTATTAATTAATTACTTTATTAATCAGTTTTTATTTTTGCTGTTAGTTTTTATTTGCTATCTAGTATTTTACTTGATCATGAGTAAGGACTAGTAAGTGGTCAATTTCATTAATTTGTTTATTAGTTTGTTACTGTATCTGGTAGTTTAATGTTAAACATATTATATATGATGTTCAAATGATGGTATCATATAAAATTTTAATGTAATGTATATACATGTAATTAACACATAGTGAACGACTTATTGCCATATGGACAAGAATGGGGCTGCCATGTCGACATGGTGGCCTGGCTATTGACATAATTTGCCATGGCCTTGTGACAACTATTACTTCCATTTAAAATTAAGAGATAGTTGGCATGTGAGATGTTCATGATAAAATTGCATTGCACTCATGAGCGGATTGATGTTAAGGCAAAAGTAGTTGCTGGACGCACCTTAAGTTGTGTTACATGTGCCTGCATCAACCAGTTGTGACTTATGTATCTTTGATTCTTTCGATATCAGAAAGTTTACCTATCTCATCAAGTGGTTAATTTGTTAAGTAAGTACCTGCAGTCTTGTAGCCACAAATGGCTTAATACATCCGTATGGGAGAAAATATATTACATGTGGATATTTGCTGCTTATAGATTTTTGCCCTTTCAAAATTAACATTTTTCTTGCAAAAAGTTTCTACAGTGTAGATTAATAATTTATAATAGTCGGTTGATCATTGAGAAATTCAACTTGTTTGAGGGTATGCTGAATAAATAAATGCATTGATTTTTATGGGTGAAGATGAATGAGCTTATACTTCGATACTTGACAAAGAAATACAATATCATCTCACATTGATAAAGAAAAGGAACCAATCTTTGGCTTCATATTGACTTTAAAAATTGTTACTTTTTTATAATCCTAAATACTTGTATAGTCTCTTAGATGTAGATGCACTTATATTTAGCTTCTGGATCACATTCCCCTTCTGTACAATGTTTTTGAGTTCAGGAGTAATGATCATATTTTGACATATTACCACACCAATATATGTTGCCTTTTATATTTTCTCTGCTAATGACACGTGCTGCATGTGGCAATTTCAGTTTGTTTTCTTTTCTATTTCAGTTTGTGCACTTGATTCCTGATGCAGTTAAATCCATAATTGGAACCACATCTTAATTCTCTAGGGATAGGTTTTCTATGAACTTGCTTGCTGCATTATACTTGTTGAAAAGTCAAAGATGGTAATGTTATTTGTTTCACCAAAATTCTTGAAGCATTCTTACTAATTAATTTGATTTACATGAGTGAGATTTGAAGATTGATGTTCACTTTATTCTGCACAAGCTGACCACCACTCGGCTGTGGGTGAAAAATGTGAACTTGTTTGAGTCAGCTTGAATAAGAGTTGACAATTTGGTTTACCAGTTAATATAATGAGCCCATAAGCAAAGATTTTACTTCATTTGCACAGATATCACTACAATGTTGCTGACTCAAGACTTCGCCAGCATGTAGAGAAGGGAAATGAAGATGGTTTATACATCAGCTGTGTGGCGTCGGCTTCAAATCTTTGGGCCCTAATCATGGATGCAGGAACTGGTTTCTTTGCACAAGTTTATGAACTATCATCCGTCTTTCTCCACAAGGTTTTTCTAGTGTTCCTAATTCTGGTAGCTGTTTTTGTGTCAGATCAATAATTTAATAACCAATAAAAATTTATAATGCTCCTCAGGATTGGATCATGGAACAGTGGGAGAAGAATTTTTACATCACCTCAATTGCTGGTGCTGCCAACGGAAGCTCTTTGGTTGTTATGTCAAAAGGTTAGAGAACGTCTTATCTGATGTGTATTTAATTGCTTACATATCCATATATACTTCTTTGTACTCCCTCCAGTCCGTAAACGTTCCCATTTTGTGATGTCCCATGTTAATTACATTGTTTTCAGTTTTGCCAAAATTTCAGGTTAACTTTACCATTATGGTATTTGTTGTTGTTCCAGAATTTTAATGAATTGTTTTTGGTCCATAAGCTTGGCATATTTTATTGTTATTGAAGCCATTTTGACATTTGACCAATAGCATTATTTTCTTGAACTGTGTGCTGAGTTGATGTTGCAGATTGAACCATCATTAATGGTTTATAACTTTCCCATCCCCTGAGACTTATTGAACACCGTTGCATCACCCTTGAAAACCACTTATAGTCTAACAAACCTTGGAATATACAATGCCACTTATTGGAATATCCATGCGGACATGCAGGAGAAATTAAGGACGGTTTATGTTTTGAATCTTTTGATTCCACATGGTCTCCGAAGTCCCATTTGGTTACATTTGGTTTATCATACATCTAAAAGTTTAAAACATGATCTACGTATTTTCAACTCATTATATCTAAATATAAACCAATCAGTATTTCGTTAACTGGTGCTGATCGTACTAGAGTTTACCCTCTTATAGAAACATTATTGCAAAGAAAGACCCTACTTAGATGGCCCGTTATAGACCTGCATGGACTATAGCTTCCTATGAGTGAGAATTCAGTTTCATGTACATACAGGATGATGGTAGCTGATCCTGTTTGGACCATGTTCATTACTTTTCTTCCAAATTAAGGAGAAAGTACCCTAAACCAATTAAACCAAACCAAACAAACCCAGTATGTCCCACCCTGGAGGTGGGGTCTGGGGAGTGTAAGATAATCTCTACCCCCAAGTGTAGAGCGGCTGTATTCTTGAAAACCCTCGGCTTGTGAAAAGTGCGATGAAGGGGGAGAGAGAGAGAGAGAGAGAGAGAGAGAGGATAAAGTTCTGAAAAGCTGGTCAAGTGTAAACAATAACATTTCGATAGAAACATCTCTAGGTACTTGACGCCCTGTCCATACCAAATTATTAGAGCATTGGATTACAACTAGTGGTCCTCAAAGCAGTTGGCCCAAACAGAAGGGATATCTGGACAGTTTCCAATGGCTTTTTCTAAATCAGTTGTAGGTTTGGGCTAAAGGGGCTGTTTACTACCTGTTGACCATGTCTCACTGGGTAAGAGCCTGGTAAGAAGGGATTTTGTTTACCAACACACTGTGACCCACAAATATGGTGACCGAGACGCTGACTTAGTAAGGAAGGGGTTGCCTTTGGACTCGGTCAATGCTTCAGTTACCCAGGCACTTGGTAAAAAAACCATTTCCAGTCAGCGGTTACCTAGACCGCACTCTTACTCTTTTTAGCGGTTACCCAATCTATATCAGTAAATGTCCCCTAGGTTGTAAATTGTGCCCTGGTGACAACCGCAAGCTCCATGGATCTTTTAATTGTAGTTCACATGCTGTAACTTTCTCATGCTTGTGCTACTGGTACTTCTATGACACATTAGTGAGTATGTTCATCTTTATTTGAGAAGTTGAGTTACCAAACTTAAGGCATTGTATTCATCATATCAACATTTATAACTCCCCCGTGGATGATCACAGCTCCAATCTAACTGTGGTATCAACTAAAAATATGATATTATGTTCTTCCACAATCATAATGTCATGTTCCTTACTGAAAACTCAATGAATACCTGTTTTTCGTCTTTCGTGTTTATCTCAGGAACACCTTACATCCAACAGTCCTATAAAGTGAGCGAGTCATTTCCATTCAAGTGGATCAGCAAAAAGTGGAAAGAAGGTTTTCATGTCACTTCTATGACGACAGCTGGCAGTCGCTGGGGTGTTGTGATGTCCAGAAATTCTGGATACGCTGAACAGGTATGATTGCAGTGCCACACTTTTACTCCCTCCGTCCCAAAATAATTGTCAACATTTCTATTTTAGTTTATCCCAAAAGAAGTGTCCACTTTCAAGAGTAAGTGCCTATTTTCCAATTCCACCCTTAATTATGGGTGGAGAAACTCATTACTCTCTCTGCTATCTAGGGTAAAAATTGTCATTTAGTGGATTAAAAAGTGTAATAATTATACATTTTTTCTAAAAACGTGTGCCTTTTTCATTATGAACATCTAATTTCGGACGGATATCATTTTTCCGATTAAAGCAAGAGTTCCCCTTGTCAAACTTCTAATCTCATGAATTAGTGAGTGCATCTAAAGGCACCATATACTTATGATAAATGTTGCAATGATGATCCCAGGTTGTAGAACTTGATTTTCTGTACCCGAGTGAAGGAATACACCGTCGATGGGAATATGGTTACAGGATTACATCTATAGCTGCTACAGCTGATCAAGCAGCTTTCATACTGAGTATACCTAAACGCAAAAAGGTGGATGAGACCCAAGAAACTCTGCGAACATCTGCCTTTCCAAGCACTCATGTGAAGGTTTTTTATTCCACTCTCCATATTTTCTTGTTTGTTTAACCTATTTCCCACTCATTCTTCACTGATGCATTTTCTGTTAACTTTACTCGTTGCTTCTTTGCAAACACTCTTACCTGTAGCCTGCTCGAGTGTTCCCTTAGATTTTTGTTTTGCGAGCCCGTGTCTTCTCAGAATCAACCTCTCTACCCCTTGAGTGGCAAGGTCTCCTCCGTACATCCTACCCCCAGACCCTATTTCTGCATGGGATTTAGAGGGTTAGTTTGATTTGGTTTTAGTGAAAGATGCCGTAGTTCTTATTTAGCAGGTTCTTTTAGGCTTCCCTTGGATTGGTTCATGTGCTTGTATGTATGTATGTATGTTATGAAGGGTGAGAATCTGTAGTTACCATAGACGAGAGGAAGGGCTCTGCAGAGATAAGAGGACAAGGGTAGATCAGGTTTGCGCTGGTCCCCC
>NW_020200567.1:30924-76280 GCF_001531365.2 Cynara cardunculus var. scolymus | reverse complement strand
AATCCCACCTCCGGGTGGGACTTACTGTACTCATTTGGTTTTGTGTGTGTGTATGTGTGTGAGAAGTGCATGCTACGATGCACAAATACTATGCATGCCTTTGAGTGATTGCCTATAAAATTTTTATGCATCTGACGTTGATAGTGAAAGCTTACTTTCTTTGTAAACATGATCTTTGTGCTAAGGAGGGTTTTTGTTGATTTAGCAGGAAAAATGGTCAAAGAATCTTTACATTGCATCCATATGTTATGGTCGAACCGTTTGCTGAGTTGTGTTGGACGTGCACCTCGTTTTGCTGTGAAAATTGAGAAAGGGAATTTTTACGAGTTATTTTGGGAAGGGAGGTTGGTTTTGGTATATGAGCAAATGTAAATCTCCCAGTTATGCTTCTGCTGCTGCTGTAAAATGGAAAGAGAGTTGTTAATCGAAAGAAAGAGAAATGTGTGCCAAGCATGCGTTTTTAAGTTAAAAGACGCATATGACGATGACTGCGAACATGTGGTTTGTAGTCTCAGCTTTGGTTCATGATTGTTGTACTCTTTTAAGATTTATGGAATGCCGAAATCGAAATTGGTCAGAGTATTTATGGTTTTTGTGGCAGTTATGTGCTAACTTTCTCTCTTTCACACACTTTTCACAAGGTCTAAAAAACTTAAGTGGGTGTACCTTTAAGGTGGATCAAAGGTCCACAAAGTCATGAGATTGATGATTAGTGTCGATTTTGGGAATGTAACATTTTTTCAAATTGAATCGACTGTCCTTTTGAGCAAAAACACAATATCACGTCTTACGTACAACGTGTTTTTGGCTGAATTCCAGTGTTACGAGGAAATTTAGAATTTGGTTAGCCTAGACCATCTCGTCAAGTCTTGATTCTTGTTAAATATTTTAAGACCTTCAAGATATCTAAATTTCTTTCTTGGTGAGAGGGGCATGGGACCCACCCCACTCGATTCTTGATAGGTCCGCCCCCCACCGAGTTTGTTTACCTTGATGCGTTCTGATTTCAACCACGTTCTTGCTCTTTTCCTAGTGAAAAGTTGTTCTATCTTGTCATAGGCTTGATCCCTCGACTAATAGGGTGGTCGGCTAAAGTTAGATTGTTTTTTGGTGTGTTGATGGTTGAATATTAAGAATCGATCTCAAGAGAGTATAAATGTGAATTAAATACTAAATTAAATGAAATTAATTCAGAGTTAAATCCAAATAAATCATTTTATAGAAAAAGAATAATTTTAAAAAAGTACAAAAAAAGTCAATAACCATAAACATCTCATTTCCTCTCCGCCACACAAATCTATATCTAACATCTCCATGGTTTCTACATAAACCCCCAACACTTTGAACCAACCATAAAACACCGATAAAATGTTTGGAACGTTGTCGGAGGAAGTTGAAGTGAAGGTGTCGGCCGACAAAGCGTGGCAGGTTTACGGCACTCTCAAGCTCGGAGATTTGGCCGCCAAATACATCGTTGATGGACTTGAGGTCATTGAAGGCGATGGCGGCGTTGGAACTATCGTTAAGATCACTTTCAAACCAGGTACCCGCTTTCAAACCAAGATCTAGTTACCAACTACTAAAAAAGACGATATATTTTGATCATACAGTGTGGAATTTACTGTGTTCGTTTGCATAGTTATATATTACGTGGGTAGATGCACCAAGGCCATAGCGGTGGCCCGTGCCACCATTAAATTTGTCTCTTGTAGTGTAAAAGATTTTACAACTCTTAACGGTGCTACTACCAATGTGGTTTATTTTGTGCTACCAGTGGCGATCGTCGCTATAAAATGAGAGGCTAGAGTAGCGTATTGAACGTTAAATTTGAGTAATAATGGTTAAAATTGTGGCATACAAAATGACAAATTACATGAAAAAATAATGTACTTTTAACTTGATTCTTATTTTGGGTAACTTACTTTCAAAACTTTCTTTTTGGTACCTAAAATGTAAAGTTTTAAACATTTAAGTACTCGGATAACCGGTTGAAAACTAATTTTAGATTTAAAATTTCCATGTCATAACCACGCCAACAAATAATATTGAGTTGGATACCATATTAGTATGATAACCGGTTAATGCTTCAACCGGTTATCCGGGTACTTGAATGTTTAAAAATTTACATCGTAGATACCAAAATGAAAGTTTTGAAAGTACGTTACCCCAAAATAGGAATCAAGTTAAACTACGTTAGATTTCAATGTAATTTGCCCAATACAAAAATCCTAAACATAAATTATGAATTTGGGAAATGAGTTTATAGTTTATTGTATTGTATTTGATAATTATAATTATAATTAATTTTTAATTTTTTTTAGTATTACGAACAATTATTCAGTGAAACTAGTGAAAAAAGGTTCTGGATTCACCTTTGCCTTCTCGATCTGTTCCTTAATGATATATGTGTAGGGTCTGGAATTTCATATTACAAGGAAAAATTCACAACGGTCGACAATGAGAGGAGGGTGAAAGAAGCAGAGATCATAGAAGGAGGATATCTGGATTTCGGGTTTACGCTTTATAGAGTGAGGTTCGAGGTTAAGGACAATCCAAACGACGAGCCGGGTTCCTCGTGTCTCATGAAAACAACGATTGAGTACGACGTTAAGGAAGAGGATGCTGCCAATGCATCACTTGCCACCATCGACCCATTTGTTGCCCTTATGAAGGTTGCAAACGAACATCTCTTATGTTCTACTTAAGTCGAACGATATTATTGTTGTAATAAATCTCGTGGCTATTTGATTTTGGCAATTGAGCTTAATCGCTCAGCCACACATTTGTGTTTGTTTACCAGTTAATAAATAAGACGACTTTAAAATGGACTTAATGAGTCATTTAGCAACGCTTACTACAGTAAACACTTGGCAGGTAAGATTGTTGGTAAACAGTGAGTCCTAACTCGGTAAGAGTCACCACCTTACATATTCGATAACTATAAATATCCCATTTCCTATCCACCACACACACGCCATCTAAGATCCCCATGGCTTCTACATATGCCCCAGCACGTCATGAACCATGAATTTGGATTAAACGTTTGGAACGTTGTCTGCTGACAAAGCCTAGCAAATTTACGGTACATTCAAACTCGGAGATACCGCCACCAGATACATCGTCGATGGACTCGAGAGGTCATTGAAGGCGATGGCGGTGTTGGAACCATCGTATAAGGATAAATTTCAACTAGGTGTTTGCTTTTGAAACAAATCTAGTTACCTACTGTTAAAAAAGGATCATACTGTATGTGATTTACTGTGCTCGTTTGGAGAGTTCCATCTTGCATAGATAGATACCCTAAGGCTACACGGTGGCCCGTGCCACCATTTAATTTGTTTCTTGAAGTGTAAAATACTTTTACAACCCTTAACGGAGCTACTACCACTATGGTTTATTTTGTGCCACCACTAGAGCAGGGACGGATCCATAAATTTTTTCAAATGATGGCGTTTTGACTATAAGAAAAAGTTATAGGGAATTGTTTTTCAAACGGTAGCATCGTTTGACTATAAGAAACAAATATACATAATTTTTTTTCAAACAGTGACACTATTTGACTAATAAAATAACACTAATAGGATTCGAACTTCAGTCTGGGGTGGAATAAAAGCCTTGCAAACCAACTCTACCAAATAAAACTTGTTCTGGTTATAGTTTCAAAGTATATACAATGGCACACACACAACAAATTTTGGATTTACACTTTATAGAGTGAGGGTCGAGGTTAAGGACAATCCAAATGACGAGATGGGTTCACCGTGTCTCGTAAGGACAACGATCGAGTATGAGGTTACGGAAGAAGCTGCCACCAACGTGTCACTTCGTGCCATCGTCAAGCCATTTCTTGCCCTTATGAAGTTTGCAAACAAACATCTCTCTAGTTCTAGTAAATCAAATTTTATTGTTTTTATAGAACAAATTGCATGAAAAAGTAACGTATTTTAACTTGATTCCTATTTTGGGTAACGTACTTTCAAAATTTCCATTTTTGTAACTAAGATGTAAAGTTTTAAACATTTAAGTATCCGGGTAACTGATTGAAACATCAACCGGTTATCATGGTGATGTGACAAGTAATGTGATATCCAACTTAGTATTATTAGCTGATGTGGTTAGTGATATGGATTTTTTAAATATAAAATTAGTCTTCAACCGGTTACCCAATACTTAAATGTTTAAAACTTTACATCTTAGGTACAAAAATGAAAGTTTTAAAAGTACGTTACCCAAAATAAAAATCAAGTTAACGAAAGTACATTACTTTTTCATACAATTTGTTCTTTTTTTATAATAAGTTTGATGGTCTGAAGACCTCCTATAGGGATGCTCTTCGTTATTAATTTTTTTTTAAGGGACCTTACTTATCGGATGAACATGTCAGAGCCGATAATCCTATCCAGTAAGAGTGATGATAAAAATGAAGAATCTTATCGGGTAAATTGTTGCATACGGTACTATTTTGAAGGACTACGATCTTATCTAATAAAATAAATTAAAATATTAACTTTTATCGATAAACACTTATCGGGTAAGATTTTGTGTAAACCGTCACTTAATTTTTTTAATATTTTATATATGTTTGGCAGTTACGGTAAGGTCACCTTTTTTTGCGTCTCTGACTGAAAGTAGTGTTCCGAAATTAATTGGTAGCAGTTTTCTGACGTCACCCATCGCTTTCCCAAATTTACTTCATGTTAGCCCTAATCTCAATTTTCATATCTCGATCCAAACTTTTTCTACAATTTCCGATCAAAATCACACATCCGACGGAATTAAAGCCGATCAACGATGGTTATGAACACTCCGCTGGTGGTGGCGGTGGCCAACATCTCCGCCGATTTATGCCAGTACATAGCTTGTAACCCTGAACGCTTAAGCAGTCGACAAGTTCTTCCCCTTCTCTTCTGCTTCCCTTTTCAACAATTTCGACGTTTCGCCCTTTGTGTTTGGACTTTCTTCTGTTTTCCTCCTCATACCAATTTCTATTCATCTTCCTCGTCTTCCTCTTCCTTCTCATCTGATGAAGATTCGCACTCCGATTGATCGATGAATCGTCTAATTCTGTGTAATGTATAAACTTCTTTTCTATTCTGTTTGGTAATTGATAATTGTGGTTTATTGGTTGTTCTCCTACTCGGTTCCAGAAGATGTTCCATTTTTGATATCTGGTTCAGACTCAACACTATTCATATGCAGAATTGATATTAATTTTTCTTCAAATTTAACACTTGCTGTAGTGCTTTCTGTTTTATTTTTCTGCCGATAGTTTAAAATCCAAATGTAATTTGAAATTAAAGTTAATTGGAGCTACAGAAGAAATCACTGTGTGGCTCCTTGTTTGGTTGGTTTAAAGTTGTCTCTCTTGATTAATTTGTCCTTATAGATTGAGAAGGTTTTTGTTTGGAATGGTTGGATGTTTTTTCATAGATAAAAGGAGCTTTTATTTTAATTAGGAGGTGCAGGTTTGGAAAGAAAAAATGTCTTTCTGCATAAAGCTCCACCTCGAAGCTTATTAATTAAGTCATTTCTATATATCAAGTCACTACCAAACAGTCATGTATAGCCGACCAAATAAGCTGTGAATAGGCTAGTATTGTTGATGAATATATGGGTTGCTTTTGATTATGAAGATGCTTTGGTTGTTTGAAGTCTTTGGTTGATGCAAGTTAGAAACACTGTTTCTTTTTGGATTCAAGTTGAGGATATTAGCATAATTCTTGAAGTAAATTTAATTTGATAATTGCCTAATCGTTCAAGGGTTAATCATATGTTTCTTCCTTGTAATTGTATGATTGTGTGCATTTTATTGATTTAATGTTGCATTATTTTGATTCTAGACGAAGGTATTGATGGAGCATTGTGACAGAGGGAATTATAATTAGCTCCATTATGTTTATGATCACCCACCTCTCTGCTGTTTGCGATCAATTGTTAGCTTTTTATGTTGACCCTTTTTACCTGTTACAATCTTTATCTTCAGTGATTTGTCTTTGCTTAAATTTGATGGAATCTACATGTTCTTACTGGAAGAAAGATTGCAAACCCAAGTTAGGAGTTGGCATCCATGAAGGTTTCTTATGTGATATGAGAATTAGATATTTAGTTTCGATGAATTATGCTACTGGCATCCATGAAGATTTTGCTACGTCTGTAGACTTTCTACTTCTGTTTTAGAATATGATACTATGAGTTTCATCTTGTCCTGACTATAAACCTCTTATTCTGAGCAAGTAGCATAGTTTTATATGTTGTTCTTCCTCTGCTTGGTATACCACACAAGCAGTTTGATTTTTGTTTACATTTAACTATTTCTTTAAGGTGTATGGATAGTATTGGGGCCTGTTTGTTAGCAGCTTAATGAGTTTAATGGAACTCACAACTTATTTGGTCGGCTATACATGACTGATTGGTAGTGGCTTAATGATATAGAAAGTGGCTAATTGCTTCTAGGAGGAGCTTTATGCAGAAAGGCAGGTTTGGATTTAAAAAAACAAGTTCTTTCGATCTATGAAGAAACCCTTCCAAATAAAATCCTTCTCAATCTTTATAGACAGATTAATCCATACATATAGCTTTATCCGTACTGGATTTAATGGAAAACCAACCAAACAGCCCCTTGGTATTTTTTAGCATTGCGTATTTGATCTTCGGCCATGATGGACCTGTGGGATAAGCTTCTACTCAATCTTTATAGACAGATTAATCCATACAGATAGCTTTATCTGTACTGGATTTAATGGAAAACCAACCAAACAGCCCCTTGGTATTTTTTTAGCATTGCGTATTTGATCTTCGACCATGGTGGACCTGTGGGATAAGCTTCTACTCATGCAACTGTATGGATTACGCAATTTATGATCCATGTTATTGTTCCATTAGTTGGGGGGTTGCCTTTTATGCTCAGTTCTAGTTTGCATGAGTGACTCCTGGTACTTTGTTACAGGAAAACATTGCCATATAGCTACATTTACTGCAACTTCTATGCTCAATTCTTGTTTGTATGAGTGACTTTTGGGGGTTTTATAGTCCTATTAGGGGCTGATTGGTTGGTTTTTCGTCAAGTCATGTATGGATAAAGCTGTGTTTGTGAATTTATATGTTTGTATAGATTGGGAAAGTTTTTGTGTTTGATGGTTTTTTCATAGGTTAGGTGGAAGGAGCATGTTTTTTAATTGAGGGACAAGTTGGGATTTTTTTTTTTTGCTTTCTGCATAAAGCTACCCCCTAGAAACTTACTGAATAAGTCAAGTTCTATGTCATCAAGCCACTAACAAACAGTCACGTGTAGTTGACCAAATAAGTTGTGAGCCTCATTAAACTCATTAAGCTGCTAAGAAACAAGCGGTAAGTTGATTATATATCTTTATGGTTGGTTGAAAGAGTGAAGCTTGCAGTGGCACCTTGATCCCACTGATTGTGAGATCCAAAAAATGTCTTATAAGGCAGCAAGATCGCTCAACCACCTGTGTTGTTTGGTACGTGGGACAAGATGGTATAAGATAGGAAAAACCTTGTTATTCCATGTTTGGTGCGACTTTTATCTTTTACACTGGGTCAGGATAGGACCCAGACAACAATACATTATTTTTGTCTTACCAAAATAGGTGGAATTAAAATATGAAGATGAAATAAGATTGATAAATTACTAAACTGTCCATGTTAAATTAAAAATCTTAAAACTTTTTACAGTTCTTTCATCCGCTTATCCTGGCAAACGGACCTTTAGGGATTAATTCAAATATGTTATGTAAGAGGTTTTTGGGAACTTAGGTTTTATGTAAAGTTGTCTAAGAGACTAAGAGGACATATCGTGTTTTGCGTATGTGGGTAAGTGTTTGCATGTCGTGTTTCCAAAGTTTTTCAAGGGTTTTGAACCTTTTTTCAAAAAAGACAAGTGTTTGGTTCGTATAACCTTTGAGCCTTTTTGTTAGCAGGCGAAATCCCTAAATATTCGAACCACATGTGGCCACGTGCGATTCAAGCATGAAGCTTGTTACGTTATCTTAACCGTTTGGTGATTGGATGTATGCATATTTGTCTTCCATATCAAATGTAAAATCAGCTTTTTTCTATAACAGCCTTCAGCTTGTGCAAGAATGATAATTAAAAAGGTTATAAGAATGAAAACTGGTAATACAAAGAAAAAGATAAAAAAGGGGAAATTGAGTAATTGACTTAAATAGTCATTTCATCCATGCAAATTGGTCTCCTAGTCGTTCCTTTGTTCGGTTTACCTAAAAAAATCATAAGATTCAACTCAGGTACGCAATTTTGATAGTGTTACTTGCTTAACATGGTGGAATTTGATTTTCTTTTTGTATTTTAGCCAGGTCCGCAATATTGCGGACGTGATGACATTTAGGTAAACATTGTGGATTGCGGATGTGGATATTGTGGATGCGTTGACATTTGGTAAACCCGCGAGACAAATGGCTAGGAGACCAATTTGAACGAGTGTAATAGCTATTTGAGTCGATTTCTCTAAAAAAAGGGGGAAAAAGTAGGTACATTGTGCAAAAAGAACATGTACTCTCAGGGCTGGACCTATGAAGCCTTGAGTGGGTCTTCTACTCATGTTCAACTTATTTTCACAAGTAGAATTTCCTTTTTTATTTTAACGACATATCAACTAAACTTTGAAATATTAGATGATACAAGGAATGTCATAAAAAAAAAAAACTAAATAAAGTTCTTTGAAATCAATGAAAAATATTTTAAAAAAATCTCTTGAAACGGTGTTATTTGGCAAAAAAACACGTGGGATAACATTTGGGCCTTTAATCCACCTTAAAGGTGCACCCATTTAGCAAAAATCTTGGATCCGTTGTTATGTATACTAGTGTGGGAACCGCACATTGCATTATGTACATTGATTTGAGCTTAGAAAAGGCAAAGTAAAATCTCACACCGCTTCCTATCATCTGCTATCTTAGCACAAAGTCTTGAAGAGCAGCTATATCAAACAGTTTTGAGAGATCAACTTGAATGATATATATGATTTTTCTTTGGTCGTAATGTGGCATGCATGGATCACAATCGCAAGTTATTAGCAATCTAGTCGAGTATGAAAGTAATATCATATATCCATCATAGTTGTATTGTACATTATTGATGTTAATTGTTTCTCTAAGGGATTGTTTATTTACCTCTTAATAGTTCCATTAAGAGATAATCTTGTTTGGGAAAAAAAAGTTTGCCTCTTAATCCTCTGAATGATTTTGTATCATGAGTCTCTCTTAACCATTTAGCGCTCTGGTTCCATTGTAAACAATTATGGAGCAATTATATTTCATTTTATATTATGTCATGAGAGCTTCTTAATCATTCTGATCAATTAATCATTCCTCACTAAACCATTCAACAACGGTTAAGATCACTTAAGATACCTTTTTAGTGTTGGTTGGTGGTTATTAAATGCATTTATCAAATTACCTTTAATTAAATATCACAATATTTGATTGGTTGTTAATTTACCTGTCATATGATATATTTTTTTTAAATTCAAATCCTCTCTTAAATTATAATTCTCAATTGTCTCCTTATAACAATCATTTTCAACATTTAATATCAATATTTTAATCCCATATAAATATCAAATTGATTTTTTTAGAAGTAACTAGAAGGGTATTCGTGCAATGCATCGAGACATATTTCGATTTCAATGTTTCGTTTTATTTTTTATCTATGTTGATATGATATGATTTTATGTGTTTTGAGAAAACGATAATATTTTTATTTTTGAATAAAATATAAAATTAAAAATATCATATAATATTAACAAAAAATATATCAATATTAGCATCAAATTAACTATTTAAAAGTTCTTGTTTGTGTATTTTTTTAATTCAAATTCTTTATATGATTTAATTTAACGTAACGAAGTAACTTAATTTAGGTTTAATAATATATATTTTTATAAAGATAATAATTAAGTATTTTGTTAGAACTCAATAGTTATCCTAATTATATTTTAGATTTTTTATATTTTAAAAATGAGATGTTTATCCTCTATTTGATTATGTTTATCACCAGTTAGTTACACGAATTCAAACATAGAGCTTTAATAAGTTGTACTTATGCACAATTTACCTGTAATCTTGAATTTTAAGTAATATGCATCAATAAAAAGTACTTTAAATCTTATTTGGAATCGATGAAATCGGATAGGGATGAAATCGTTAGGGAGGAAATTGGGTTTCTGTTGGCGACGATTAAAATTTTTAAAATAAAAATATGTTTGTATTATTGAATATACTTTGATTAATAAATAATTATAAAAAAAATAAGTTGGTACAGAATGGTATTAGTGTGTTACACGACCTTTAATACCATTTATCAACCAAGTTTATATAATTAATACGGTTCTATCAAACAATTAAATTGGTACCAACTACGACAATTGGTCGGGTTGTAATAGTACAAAATTGACAATCCTAAAATTTTCAGAATAAATTACATTTTTGTCCTAGTGGTTTGTAGAAAATTACTATTTTCGTTCCTATGATTTTGAAATTATGATTTTCATCCTCATGGTTTACAATTAACTGTTATTTTGGTCGTTATAACTTAAATTTTATTATTGTTTTCAACCCTATGATTTACAACTCATTATCAGTTTAGTCCCTCATACTTAAAGGTATGAATTAACTTCAAGGGTGAAAATAGCAATGATGTACAAACAATAGGAACAAAAATCGTAATTTCAAAAAATACAGGGACTAAAGGGTCTACAAAATTCAACATTATCACTTACTTACCAAGTAAGACTTTTAGTCAACTAAAAAGATATTGTATACAACAATTTATCCGCTAAGCGCTAACCATGATAAGATTCGTCACACTCACTTACGAGATAAGACTTTTCCCTAAAAAACCCGGAACCAAAAAATCTAACTAACTAAAATTTCTTTAAACTAATGCATATTTTCTCCTAAAACCTTTTCTGTAACTATTTCCTTCATCAAAACATCGGCTCCCACTGCCTTAGATCATATAGTTTCGAGCACCTAAAAAATTCGGCCCTTTCATCATCAACAAAATTGGCACCTCCAATGGATGAAACTCAAGTAAGGGGCCGTTTACCAAATGCTTACTCGGGTAAGTGAACACCAAGTCAATTTACCTTATCGGATGAATATGGTAAGGATAAAAAATCTTACCCGGTAAGAGCGAGACAATGACCAAGAGTCTTACCCGGTAAGTGAGGGCGACGACTCTTACCACGGTAAGCGCTTATCGGGTAAATTGTTGCATACGATGTCGTTTTGTGGACTAAACTCTTACTCAGTAAGTAAATAATAATGTTAATTTTTATCGGTAAGCATTTACCGGTAAGTGTTTGATAAAACATCATTGAATTCTATAATTTTTAACAAACCACGTAGAAAAAAAACCTGGTTTATTTTTGTATTTTTTTTTTTTTTTTGTTCTAAATTGGCGTCTGCAAGATGATTCTGGTGGCAGCATCGGCTTCACGGTGACGATCGATTCCTTCAACGCAATAATTAATATGATTTTGGTACATTATTATTGACTTTAAAGTTAATCCAAAATGATCGCAATCGGAGTGGTTGCTTCCTTCAACGACTCCGTTCTTCTTCTCTCTTCTCCACAAATCGCCTTCGACCGTCGTCCACTGCCATGGCTTCATCTGCCCAAACCCCTTCTCAGGTGACTCAATTGTTTTTTCACTTTTTGTTTTTATTTCTTATGCTTACTCTTCAGCAGTTTCTTCATATCTGATGAAATTTGGATTACAGAATGATGAAATTTGTTGCAGTGAATCGATATTCCTCCGATTTTTCAACTTCCGATCAAATTTGCTAAATTATAGAAATGATCGATAGTTGCTATTTTTTCCCCTATTTATCGGTTTGTTGTTCTTATTTAACCTTTGGATTTACTAGAGTGTATCACCTGGTGATGCTACCGATGAAATCCTTGAGCTGATTAATGTTCATCAGGTATTTTTTGTTACATAAACTGGTTTCAAGTGTGTGTGTGTGGTATGTGCGTTTGTGTTCAACTCTAACAAATTGCAAGTGTGTGTTGGGAATTTGATGAGGTTTTCGTTTTATTATTGTAGGAAAAGGCTGCTAGACTGCCTTCTATTGAGGAAGTCAGAACTATCCTTCATCATAGCATCCGAGGAACACTTTCTACGATCTCTCAGGTTCTTTTCGTTTTCTATTTCCTAATAGAATGTTTGGATTAGATCATTCATAGAACGGAGTTTCTTATTTGCAAATCACTCATGATCTTCATTTGCTGATGCATAACATGCGTGGGATATGCTGTTCGGTTTGCTTGAAACAGATTTCACCTGTTGTTGAATGTTATAGGATCAAAACTTGAAATGGAATTTGTTGACAAGAAAAGTTATTGATCTTCATGATAAGAACTTGGTGCAACTTTGGATTCGAAAAATCACCTACTTGGCTGTAAAAGTCAAAATTTAGGTTTATTTTTGGAGCATAAACCAAACGAAACGAGGCCCGTCTATCCCATTTGGAGGTGGGGTCTGTTGGGTGGGGGGGATGTAGCATACCTAACCTCTACTGAAAGAGTAGAGCATATGTTTCATGATGCTTTTCATACATAGTGATTAGTGCCTGTTCGTTGGCAGCTTAATGAGCTCACTAGCTTAATGAGATTAATGGGATTAATGGGATTCACAGCTTATTCGGTCAGCTATACGTGACTGTATGGTAGTGGCTTATTTAGTAAGCTTCTAGGGGAGCTTTATGCAGAAAGCCAAGTTTTTTCCAAACCCGCCCTCCCGATTAAAAAACACGTTCCTTCCATCTATGATAAAACCTTCCCAATCTAATACAGACAGATTAACCATACACACAACTTTATCCATACAAAATTTAATATAAAACCAACTAACAGCCCCTTACTTTGATATGTAGATGATATGTTATTACTGCCAAAGAATGATTTAACAAAGTATGTTTAAATTAAGATTAGTTTGGCTCATTGCTTATTGTTCATCTTAATTATCAAGTTATTGTTGCAACTTCGTGTACTGTGCAGAAGCACGAGGGTTATCCATCCGGATCAATGGTTGATTTTGCATGTGATGCCTATGGATCTCCAATACTAGCAGTCAGTAACTTGGCTGTTCATACGAAGGTTTGTAAACACATGTGAATTTTAGAGCCATTATGTTTGTTACTACCAACTGTCTTCATGGTTTGTTTTCGTGTTTATTTAGGAAGCAGCATGATCATAGAAAATTTGCTATTTTTTGCAGGATCTTCTGGCTAATCCTAAATGCTCGTTGCTTGTAGCTAAAGATCCGGAGGATAGAACAGACTTGATTATAACTCTACTTGGTGATGCTGTTTCTGTAAGCCTGTCCCCTTTTCCAATTCTTGAAACTTTCTTATGCTTATTGTAGGCAAACTAGTTGATAACCTGGCTGATGAGCAACACGACAATGTAAAATGACCTAAAAGGACATGTTGCAAAAATAACTGGAAAATCTAAGGGGCATAATTGGAAAAAAGAAGTGGAAAAAAAAACCATGGAGCTTATTGAAATGCCACTTGAAGTAGCTTATAAGCTAGTTTATGGCTAACCAAAAAGGGATTTTTGAATAAGCCCAAAAAATAAGGTAGAGTATGGTTGCTAAACATGGCCTTACTTGGTACCAACAAGTCATGTTTCTTTTGGTTTGGTATGGCTGATGAATTTTCTTTAACTGATCATTGCCACATTCATATTTTTTTATCGGTTCTTAGGTTTCTGAAACGGATAGGGATGCTATTCGTAAAGCATATTTGGCAAGACATCCTGATGCATCCTGGGTAAAGTTTGCTTTTGACTGATGATTCACCATTTATTAGTCTTTTTACACTTTTCTTTGACTTTTTAATTGATTCAACAACTTGGGTATATGATGAAGGTTGACTTTGATGACTTCCGGTTTCTGCGCATTCAACCGAAAGCTGTACGCTTTGTTTCTGGTGTTGCTACAGCTTTGTTGCGATCAGGAGGTCTGTCTATTTAGAATTTGTAGTCCTAAACCAATCACGAATATGAATCATGTTAAATGTTGTTTTATCATATTTCCTTTCCGGTTTCTACAGAGTTCACCAACGAGGAGTTCAGAGAAGCAAAAGTTGATCAAATCTATCAGTTTTCTAAGCCTATATCGGTATGACCTCGCTGTTAATGTCTTAACGTAATTCCTACATTTGGGCAAAATGAATCAAAATGTAACGTAGTTTGCCCTAGTTCCTATTTAGAGTAACAAAGAACAAAATTTTCTAGTTGATGTAACAAAGTTCAATTATTTCCTATTTTTTACCATGATCTTGTAACATTTGATGACCTTGATGTCAAATCTGTTATTCTCTTTGTCTTAAAACCTTTCTTAAACATGTATCTCGTCATCAAATGTATCAAGATCGTTAGGATACCGGTCAAAATGGGTAAAAAAAGTTAAATTCTGAAACTTTGTTACATTTTGATCCATTTTACCGTCTACATTTTGTTATATTTTCCCCCCTTGCAAGGGTTTCTCCTTTTTTTTTTCTTCTCTCTATTTGTTCTCATCAATCAAACTTGTTATGTATCACTGCAGTCTCACATGAATAAAGACCATTCAAACGATACAAAACTCATAGTTCAGCATTCAACATCAGTTCCGGTAATCCCTAATCTTGAGTTACTTTTGTTCTACATGTTTTCTTAATCTCAATGTTGCGTGAAATTTTTGTTGTCTTCACAAGTATCGAACTCAAACTCAAACTCGAACTTAGCAACTCTAGGTTTACCGGAGTAAGGGGTTGTTTGATTGGTTTTACATTAAGTCCTGTATGGATATAACTGTCTTTGTGGATTATATGTTTGTATAGACTAGGAAGGTTTTTGTTTGGGAGGGTTTTTCATAGATGGAAGGAGTGTGTTTTTTAATTGAGAGGGGCAGGTTTGAAAACAACTTGGCTTTCTGCATAAAGCTCCCCTTAGAAGCTTACTGAATAAGCCAATTTCTATATCATTAAGCCACTACCAAACAGTCATGTATAGCTGACCATTAGACTCATTAAGCTGCTAACAAAGTGCTAAGTCCATTTAAGCAAGCCCATACGAGAGTTTGAATTTGGCAGCCACAGTGTGGGAGTTGCAATTTCTTTGGTGATTAGGCTCCTTGTGGGCACTGCACTTAAAAGCCATCCACCTGGTAGGCCACTGTCTACTTGATTTTCCTCTCACATAATGCAATTCGAGTGGGACAGTGTGGGCCTACTCAGGGTCTGCGGTTATAAACCATTTTGCACAAAGTCATAAAAGATGATGGAATATAAGTAAATAAGGGGCAGGGTAAGCGCTTACCGACAAGAAACATCACCTGCACTTGGCTTATCTTGTAACATTCTCGGTCTTCAAAATGGATTGTTTGCTAAACGTTAAAAACTTAAACCTGGTAAGTACTTACCGGGAAAGAGTCTTTTCTCTTACTGAGCAAGACTCTCGGTCCTTGCTATTCCTCTTACCGGGTGAGATTCTAGGTCCTTGTCATGCTCAATCGGTAAGATAACTGACATCGATAAGCATTTAGTAAACGACCCCTAAGTGGGGTTGGTCAAGAAACTACGTTATTAATTGTGCTAGATTTGTGAATTTTACTAAATTTATAGGTGGACTTTGCATACATGCTGGATGTTGATAGCCTTGGCTTCAATGTAAAGGTGATGCCAATTTCTATTCTCTTTATTCTCTGCCGTTTTTATACCAAGTTCTTCTTCGGGTTGCAGCCCTCATGTTCTTCTTTGGTTTCGTAATGCAACATTTTTTTTCCATTTTCGTGGTAGGCTGGTTATAAAGATAGCAAATTTAAGCTTCGGATTCCATTCCCTAGACCCGCAGAAGAAAGAAAGTGAGTCATCAAAACGGTCTTAATTTTTCTCATGCCATTTAAAGTTCTCATTTTCTGGAACCTGAATTAATGATATAAAGATAACGCGAGTCACATGAGATACAAAAATCGGAATGTATTCAACATGTTGATTTGGGTTAGTTTTGTTGTCTTTTATGTTTGTTTCTCGACTTCTGTAGGGATGTGAAAACGCTCATAATCGTAATGCTTCAAGCTGCCAAGTCTCGAGTCGATTGATCCTGCAAACTAACATTGTGAGTACCATCTTCATCCTCTTATATGAACTATTAGGATCTATAAGAATAGTGACAATGGTGTTCGGTGGTGGATTTTCGATCCGAGTATGCACTATCATAACAGTTATTCTATTTTTCGTATTTCTATACTAGAAGAACACAATAGATATGTCCATGATTATATGATTCATAATTTGCCAATGTTTTATGGGCATATCTTGGATTTTATCACATGGGAATTGTGTGATAGGAGCAGGTTCAGTTGCAAACCTAACTTTCGATGTGAACCAGGAGTAAACCAGAATGTGCCACGTGTCCTGGATATTCATCATGAATGTTGTAAAAAATCACGTCCATTATTCATGATGAATAGAGACAAATGGACACACATGTCGTGTTCTCGTTTGTCCTCCAGTTCACAACAGAAATCAGGTTTGCAACTGAACTTTTCTCTTTGTGCGATATATTACAAAGATGAAAGCTTTCACCATTTAGAAGTGAAATTCAGACAGAAAATGGTTAAATATCATTTATTACAAGTTTTCCAACCGGTTTATAATCTGAAATAGACTTCATATTAAAGGGGGGCTTGGTTGGGGGTAACAAGGATTGGATAAAAATTAGAGTACTACAAATTTGGTCCATATGGTTTGTCAAAAATAACACTTGTTGTCTTTAGAGTTTTGAAATTACAAGATAACCCTTGTCGTTTGCAAAAACATCCAGATTTGGTCCCTCCTAACGACTATTGAAAATATTCTGTCAAATTTTGGGCATTTTATCGACTTTTTTTTGTCTTTTACTCGATCAAAATGGATTTTTATCATTGTTGGTTTGGTTCCTATGGATTTTGATTGAGAAAAAAACAAAAAAAATGATAAAAGAACGAAAATGCCTCTCATTTAATGTAATTATGTAATGGTCATTAAAGGGAGAGACCAAATCCGGACATTCTTGCAAACTATGATGGTCATCTTATAATTTGAAATTATGGGGACGAAAAGGGTTATTTTTGACAAAAACATGGGGACCAAGTTTGTAATTTACTCAAAAATTTATAAATGATATATGATTTGGTGCAATAGAATAACGGGTCGTTGTCACATCTTGGGTAATGAAACATTCCTCAACAATACCGTAGAGAATGAAACTTGTTCTTATTTCCATTTCTAGTCATTCCCATTTTCATTTATTGAAGTTAATAAATCCTCATTCTGAACCGTTGTGGTTTGCCTCAGGATATGATTGGTCGATGTTTATGTATTAACATGAAGAAATGATTGATAAATGATTTTATTTTTCCTTTATAATATTTGTATACGGCAAATACTCAAACACTCTCCTCATTTTTTGGAGATTTGAACCCCTTACTTCATAGAAGGTTGAAGTCTATCAGTAACTTGGGTACTGTTCTCGAATAACCTTGTGGTATGATTAATAGTGCTTGTTTGATGATGTTGCAGGATCATGGAAAGCATCAACTACCTTTCACTTTAGGTAACGTTGTATAAACCGGTGCTTCATAAAAAACAGTATCTCTAGTTTTAACGTTTTCAAATCCGAAGTCATTCAGGATTTACAGGTTGTTTTTGATTTGTTATCCCAACATACTTATAAAAAGGGAGCGTTAATTTCGTTTTCTAGAGTGTCACACTCCATAGTCCAAAAATGTTGTCTAATTGGCCATTTCATGAATAATGGCTACACGCTACAATAAACGTATTTGTGTGGCTCAAAATGAATATAAATATTTAAATTTAAAATAAATGGAATTCATGAAAATCTAGTTAATATTTTAATTACTTAACAAAAATATATATTTTTTTAAAATAATTATTTTAGTAACGTTAAAGGTTTGTGGATATTAAAACAAAATACTATAAGTTATATGAGTAAATTATAAATTTGGTCCCCATTGTTGGTCGAAAATAGCACATTGTGTATTTGTAGTTTTGAAATTATAAAATTACCATCGTGATTTGTAAAAAAAAATCAGATTTGGTCCCTCTCTGTGATGGCCATTGAAACTTTTGTTAAATGAGAAGCATTTTCGTCTTTTTATTGATTTTTTTGTCTTTTATTGAATTAAAATAAAAAAAAATATGATTCTGGCCATTGTGATTTTTGAATGAATAAAAGACAAAAAAATAAATAAAAAACGAAAATGATACTGGAATTTTTTAATGACAGTTACAAGAAAGGATTAAGGACGTTCTTGTAAACACGATAGCCATCTTTTAATTTTAAAACTGTAAGGACGAAAAATATGACTTTTGATCAACCGGACCAAATTTGTAGTTTACTCGAGTTATATTAAGGATTGGGGTTGAAAGTTAATATTTGGAAACAAGAGGTGTTCTTTATTTCATTATTTAATTTTACACATATTATCTTAAAACAAATATTTAGGTTACATTTGACAAATTAATTAATAATTTAGTTGGTAACTAATAATAGTTGGTAGCGAATAAGCTAGCTGATTAATAAAATATGTCTGATAAAAACTAGCTGATAAGTATATAAAATTACTAAAAAGTACATCTTGTAAAATTAGTCAACTACAATATTTTACAATATAATTAAAATAAATATTTAATAGTATAATATATTAATACAAAAGTCTCGACAATTTGTCAGAAAGCTTGGTCCTAGATTAAACAAGCTACGGTTTTTGCAAGAATGATCGATTGTTGATTTTTGATCTTAGAATGTAAGTGTTGTATTTTTAAAATTTTCAAATACATTCGCACGAATTCGTTATATATGCCTTTGTTGTTTGGATCCGTTGTAAGGGGTGATGGTGGTTGGTAATGGTCAATAGTCGAAATGAGGGTGGTGGTGGTGGTCAGCGGTGTAATAGTGAAAAATCACATAATTACCAATTGTAGTCACGTTTTATATATGCTTTAAAAAGTGACATTAGTGATAATGACCGATTTATAACAAAATTAATCGCAACAAGTTTATAAAGATAAATCGTAAAGGACAAAAAAACGTCATACCGTTGGAATAAAAACTAAAATACAAAATATTAAACTAAGGGGTCATTTACCAAACATTTATCCGGGTAAGCACTTACCAAGTCATGTTACCTCACCGGATGAATATGGTAAGGACCAAGAATCTTACCCGGTAAGAGCAAGACAAGGACCATGAGTCTTACTCGATAAGTGAGGATGACGACTCTTACCACGGTAAGCGCTTACCGAATAAATTGTTGCATATAATGTCGTTTTGATAGACTAAAATCTTACCCGGTAAGTAAATAATAGTGTTAATTTTACAGTAAACACTTATTGGGTAGATGTTTGATAAACAACCCCTAAAACTTCATTACAATTCCTAAATGTTCGTATTCATACCAATCATATTATATCCTTTAATCTTATACTCTCACAAATTGATGTTTTTTAAGTAGTTAATTATATTATTTTTTAATTTAATTAATAAAAATCATTAAACATATAAAAAAATAGAGTACATTACGACTTTCATCATTGTGTCTTTTAGTTTGTTGTTATTTTCTTGGAACTAATTTCTATCTTTAAAATAGTAGGGACCAAAACAATAATAAATTATAAAATAGAGTCCAAAACAATAATAAATTGTAAATCATAAAGACAAAAATAGTAATGAATTACAAACCGTAATGATGACAACATCAATTTCTAAACCATGGGGACGAAAATCACAATTTTCAATAAACCACAGGGACCAAAACGTAATTTACTCAAAAAGTACCCAACATTATTTAATTAAAGATTAGGTTAAATATAATCAACTTTGGGTGTGAGCCTGTATAAATTTTGGACGTTTGAGACCAATATATAAAATAAATAAAAAGAAATTTCCATTTTCATTAAAGTTGATAAATGAAATTTAAAAAAAAAAAGAATTTACAAAACAAGTCCACAAGAAAAGAGGATTCGTCATTCTGAATCACTATCCATGCTACTTCCCATGTACTTCAACCCTGTTGGCCTCTACACGTCAAAACAAAATCCCATTCATTCATTATGTACAACACTTAATGCACAAATTACATGATTTTGATGCATGCTTTTATAACAATTACAACAAATTCATTAGAAAACCCTAAATTAATTTTTAAAAGAGGTTAATGAAGCTATTCACAATGAATGATATTAGAATATTTACAAATATTTATGTGTGGACAAACTACATCAACTTGATTCATTTTGATACATAAGATGTAAAGTTTTAAATATTTAAGTATCCGAGTAATTAGTTTGAAGCATTAACCGATTACCATGCTGATGTGGTATCCAACTCAGTATTATTTGCTATTCAACTCGGTATTCATCTCACCAATCGTCACATCAACATGGTATTTCGGTTAATGCTTCAATCGGATGCCCAAATACTTAAATGTTTAAAACTTTACGTCATAGACACCAAATAAATTTTTTGAAAATATGTTATCTAAAATAAAAATCAAAATAAAGTATGTTAAATTTTCAAGAAAGTTCTACCATTAAATATCAGGCACATTTATAACTCATATTTAAGCAAAAAACATTTTCTTGAAATGATTTTCCAAATGTACAACTTCTAGAGCACAAGTTACATGTGATTCCAATAAAAAAGAAGAGAGATCCAAGCGTAGAGAAGAACATTTTCTTGAAACGGGTCTAATCCAATGAAACTTTTAAAGCACAAGTTACAAGTCGTTACAGCATGATCCATTGACATTATGGCCAAAGGTACAACTATTAAAGCACAGATTAGAAATCAGACCCATTTATCTCGAAAGAAATAAGAAAACAGAGGCCCAAAATTAGGGGAAAACATTTTCTTGAAAATGGTCATGGAAAACATGGTTTCGTAACAATTTAAACCCCAAAATCCGCCATTAACATACCTTCTTTGTACTCTTCTTTTCTATGACTTCATATCTCTCTTGACACACATCGGTCAACCATCCACCTGGACTCACCAACTGCTCCAAGAAGAAAAACACAGATGGAGGAGATTTATGGAGGATTTCAGTATCTGATCTTGTAGAAAAAAAAACACACAGTGAAAGTGCTTTTGTGTGTGGAAAAATGGAGGAAAAATGGAGATGGTGACTTACAAGCAAACTTCTTTGAATGATTTTGGGTCTTTTCTTAGGTCTATGGGGAGGTTTACAACCTTTCATTGCCATGAAATCTTCTTCTTTCTCTTTATTTGATAATGTTATGAACAGTTTTGGCCACACATGTTTGACCTTTTGATCTCCTCCACCACCACCGCCGCCGCCGTCTACCGGCGATACCGATGGTTTCTCCGCCATACTCACTGCCGCTGAAGCTCCTCGTGTCGTATACACCTCCTTCTCCGGCGACGATTTCCGGTTGTTGTCCGACCTTAGATGAACTCCAGTCTCAGAATTCCTGTAAACCAAAACAAATCCTTATCAGATTTGCAACAAATTTGGAGAAAATTCTTGTTTATACTGTAGATTGACATCAAATCATCACCAGATTTTCAGAAAACTTGGAGAATTTGTTGTCCTAAATTCCAGAAAATCCCAAAGTTTCGATAATTTGGAGGAAAACTTTGTTTCAACCGTGATTACATCTGCATCTGATCTCCAGAATTGTTCGGAAAAAATGAATTATACGTTAAACAAACATAAAACCCAATCAAATTTGAGGGGTTTCAGAGAACTTTTTTGTTACGATGTAATTTAAGAACAGACCCAAATCAAAATTCCAAGTTAAATCGTTCGGTTTTCTGGATTAATCGTAGAGTTCATCGGGAATTAGTTATATATACCTTGTGAGACGGGTACATGGTGGTGGATGAGAAGGTGCTTTATTATTATTGTTATTATTATCGGATGGAAAGGAAACAAAGCGAGAGTTGATTCTCCGGCGAATCCTACGGCGGCCGGAAACGGCGTAGGATGGGTCGTCGGCAGCATCATCTGAGTCTCTCATCCTCACACATCTGAGTCTCTTTTTATTTCCCCATTTCAGAAACAAATCTGTTGTGGTCTCTGGTTGTTTACACCCTCCTCCTACTCCTACTCCTACTACTCCTCTCTTCTCTATTTTATCCATCAATCTCCGACAAAATTTTTGGATCAACGATTACAAAAATCCTTAAATTCTCACAAACATGAACTCGATTTAACAAATTCATCAACGAACAACATAAATCTGTTAGGTTTTTTCTCAAAATGTCGAGGAATCTGGAGAATCTGGAGTCGTTAACATAAACCTGCAAAATCGAAAGAGAAATTAGACAAAACACACAGAATTAAAGAACAAGAAGAAGAGATTCAGATCTGATTGCGATGATAACAAAGAAGATGAACTTACAGAATCGATTATGAAGCTCAAAACAGCAATCAGTTCTTCTGTAAACACAGTGTATGATGAATTTTAGGTTTAAACTATGCTTTCAAAGAGAATCGTCTACAGATAAAGAGAGAGTCTCCTTTGATTTCTGAAGAAAAAATGGTGGTGTTCATCTTCTACCTTTGTTTTTCTGCCATTTATATAGCTCTGGGATAAGCTCTAATGAATACTGACCGTTGGATCATTGATCAACGGCGAATGATGATCGATGTTTAATTTTACCGTGGGGGTAGGTGTAGCGGATCTCTCCTTTTTTTATTTAGACTTTCCTTTTTTTTCTCTCTCTGTAATAATTGTATCCATCTTTAATATAAGAGTAAATTATAATTTTAGTCCTTGTGGTTTATACTAAACTATGAAAATTGTCCTTATATTTATACAAGTACATAAATGGTCCCTATGGTTTTCATTTATTTTTGAAAGTGGTCCCTTGTAGTAACTCAGTTAGTCAATGTGTCGTTACTTTAGGGGGGTGTTAGGTTTTGTTTTTTTTTCTCACGAACCTACGATGATGCTTATAGATGAACTCACGCCTGACCCTTTTTTCCCATGTTCGCCACGGTTGAAAAAAGAACGAAAAACATCAACAAAGACAACGTTTTGCCATCGGATCATTTGTGTCCCCTTCTTCCACCTTTGTTGCTCTCTTTCTACCCTCGAGTCGTGGAGATCATAGCCTCATTTTTGGTATCGACAGTTAACTCTATCGATGCCCTTGCATTTCATGTTGTAGTCTTCTTCCATCAACAAAACCAACCCCCCCCCCCCTCTTGTTGTTACCTTATTATTATGTGAATGGGTTTTTTTTTATCTGAACAAAAATCAGCTCGTTGTTAATCTCCAGTCGATACCCTTTCTTTTTCTTCTTTTCCAGCAACTATAACTCGTTATCTATATCTATTGTACAATTATGTTTATTCACATGATTGAAAAAGAAAGAAGAAAACCTGGATCCATGGTCTCACTCATGAAGCACCAAAAAGGATCCAGTCTTGGATAAACATGGAGTTGTCAAAGGGTCTTCTCCTCTTATTGGGTGGGGTTTTGTCGTCTTTCTAGGTGGACTTTGTTGAGATTTGTTATGGAATTAATGTTCGTCGTGTTTTTTTAGAATTCGGAACAGTTATTTGGGTGGGAGAAGGAGACTAGAAGGGGTCACATCCCATAAAAGGATTACCGAAGGTGGAAATGAGAGGAGGGGTAGGTGGGGTGTGACTTGTAAGGTGGGTGTGTGGTGCATTGATGGGTTGTACACGTTATTTAAGTACAGTGAAATTTACTTGATAGAAAAAATCAAAGAAAAGATTAGAAGAGGGGATGAAAAGACCATAATGTCCCTTACATGGTGGGTTTTTTAAGGGAAAATCACCAAAATAATAAAAATATACCTGATATATTAACGAAATAACTATTTTTTCACGAAATTGCCAAAACGACCACATGAATCTCCCCCGGGGGCGATCCATGACCATGGGGGCGATCCCCTTCTTTTTTACCATTGTTATGGATCGCCCCCCGAGAGAGATCCATGTGGTCGTTTTGGCAATTTCGTAAAAAAATGGTTATTTGGTTAATATATCAGGTATATTTTGATCATTTTGGTGATGTTCCTTTTTTTTAACAGAGTTAATGCAATGGGCCATCTTTCAAGCAAAACATAGAATGTAATGATTATTTGTATACCTATTAAAGCATAGGGACTATTTTTGTATATCTGTGTAAACCATAGGTACCTAAACTTTGATTTACCCTTAATAATATAACTGGTGGACACGTTTAAATTTGTGTTTAAACCGACTATACATAATTCGAACTTAAATAGTTGATTTTAAAATAAAAAACCGTATAATATAATAAAATATATATTGATTTTTAATTTTTTGACCTCTATCGATGTTATAATATAATAAATAAATTTATGTAATTAAATAAATAATAATATTTTTGTAATAAAATATAAAATTGAATATATTATAAAATTAAAAAAAATTCTTATTTTTTTACGTAATTACTTTAATTCAAAATGTTATTATAATTTGATTTAAATTTAATAATTAAGTAATTTGTTTTTAATTTAATAATATAATTTTTATAAGTATAATAATTAAGTATTCTTTTAAAACTCAATAATTATTTTAATTATATCTTATATTTTATAATTATAATGAGAAATTTTTCATGTATTTAGTTATATTCATTTACAGTTACTTATATGAAATCAAATATGAAATTTAATAAGTTGTATTTAGACACAATTTATTTATAATTTTGAATTTTGAAGTAATATAAATCAATAAGCAATACTTTATGTATAAAATATGAGTTTTAAGAGTTTTTATCAAATAATTTATAATATAATATAGATTATGTTATTTGAAATTTTAAATCATTTATTATTAAATAATTAAATTTGGATATGATGTATAAAGTTATTAAAAAAAAACTGATTATTGTAATTAGATAAAATAATAAATTATAGCAATTTAAAATTTAAAATTATTTTAAAAACGCATATAGAAACACGACGTAATTCTAAGCATCTGATCTCGTTGTCATATCATTAATATCTATGCAAATTGGTTAAAAGACGATACGAACCCTAGGATCTTATTGGGCTTATTTAATTTGGACTTGGGCTTTCAGGTTTCTAAAGCTCTTTTAAAGCCTTATAAGTTTATTTTAAAAGCCCAATGATTTATTTATCGGTGGGAATTATTATTTTAATTTATAAATTATTATTTTAATTTTGACTTTGACTTTATATACAAATATTAGATCAAACTAACATTTTATAATTAAAAGAAAGTGAAAAACAACATTTTTTTTTTTTGCTGTGAAGGTTCGACTTTTTTTATCTTTACAACATCTTGCTATGAAGTTTGAAGTGTAAAAAAATGATTTTACGAAAACAGACTGGTCTCAAATGAACTCAACCCTTGGTTAAAAACCGCTAAAATTTAAAACTTATTCGTCCATAAAAAATAAAATAAATTGAAAGATTATATACAATTATTCTAACAATTTTAAAACCTTAAGGTTACAAAATTCTGACCAAGTGTTGAACGATAACATTTACCTTATCGATTGAGCATGATATGGGTCAAAAAATTATCTGGTAAGAGGTATGACCGGAATCACGCATCTTACTCAATAAATGAGGGAAAAGACTCTAAACCGATAATTTATTATCGGGTTTAAGATGTTTACCAACAATTCATTTTGAGGACCGATAATGTTACATTATAAAGTAAGTAAAGGTAATTTATTTTTATTGGTAAACAGTTACCAGATAAACGTTTGGTAAACGACCAATTAGTCTTATAAGATACTATATTGTCAATATGTTTTACCCAATAATACATATTTCAAAAAATTTGACAACTAAAAGAATAAAATTTAATAAAATCTTGTTATTTTATGTGTACACATAAATTATATGTTGTTAATAATATGACGATTTTCAATAAACAACCCTAAAGAAATACAACGAATGGAGTAATTTGTATTATTTTTTTATTAACCTGGATATTCAATCGGTTATGCGAGTCGATTAATTTCAGGACGACGTAGTCCGGAGTCACCGTATTTGAACCTCCATGGTTACGAGATGATTTTTTTTAATTTCTTCTTGAATTCGAATCTGGGACCTCTATACACTTTTGACTTTTAAAGCTTAAACCAATCAGACACCACCCTTGTGGTTGTAATTTGCAATTTACATTTGGCCACTAGAAAACCCAATAAATTGATTTTAATTTCTCTAGTACGTAACATGTTATGAAATGTCACTTTTAATAAGGTTTAAATTATAGTAGATAAATGTTTCGTACTAAAGTTGTTGTCTTTTATTAAAAAAAAATCGTAGACCAATAATTGAAACAAAAACAAAACAAGGCTAATATTACAAGAAGCCGGTAGGTTTACATTCTCTGTGTGTGTGTGTATATATATATATATATATAGTTGGGTTCACATGAGATCAATGGTTTTTCGTGAGACCCGTAAGACTAATTTATGTTCATTGATCAACTTTATAAGCTAATGATCTAATTGTCTAAAGTTGCACGATGACAATTTTATGATTATTGAGAAGTCTCATGACAATTTTGTGATTATGAATGTTCAGATAGATATAATCAAGTGTTGAGAATTGATCTTACAGGTCTCACGAAAAACTCTTGGTCTCATATGATCCTAAGTCTATATTATATATATGAGAGGGAGAGGAAAGGAGCCGATCTATAAAGGTCTAAGATAAAGGGTCATTTACGTAAATGCTTACCCGGTAAGCGCTTCCCCTTAAGAGTCAACATTATAATTTTATCGGGTAAGATTGTAGTACATCAAAACATATCTTATGCAACAATTTACCTGGTAAGTGCTTACCCGGGTAAAAGTCGTCACCCTCACTTACCGGGTAAGACTCTCTATTCTTATCATCGCTCTTACCGGGTAAGATTATTTCCCCTTGTCATGTTCATCCGGTAAGGAAAATTGTCCAGTAAGTACTTACCGGATAAGCGTTTAGTAAACGCCCCTTAGTGCAGTACAATGTATCCACTCAAATGATTTTTGTAATTAGAATTTTCTCTTTATATGAAAGGTATGCATGTTAAACTTTGAAGTGTGCTTTCGATATATTAAAAAATACAATTAACATTAACCAAAAATTCGAAAATTTTCCTCCAAATCAATCAAGAAACCGGAAATGTTTTCTCAAACCCAACAATTTAAAAAAAACCCGCTCGAAACGATGGAATTTGGACAAAAAGATACTGAACCTTTGATATAGGCAAAATGATTGGGTTTGCACTCACTAAGAGTATGAAAGATAACATAAATGATATGTAACTGTGAGGTCCAATCTCAAACACAAATCAATGGATAAATTAGGAAATTAATAATTATGGTAGTTTGCGTTAAAATTATAATTAGATGGTATATTAGGTATTTTTTTTAAAAACTCCTATCTCCTCTTTCATCTCTCCGACCTCCAATCTCCGGCCTCCGGTGAAATCGGTATCACAGTATATCACAATAAGTATCACATTGTGTATTACAATGGGTATCATATTGGGTATATTTGTTTTTAAGGTTTGAGTTGGTATCATAGTTGGTATCACAATGGTATCACAATATATCACAATGAGTATCACATTGTGTATCTTTATGATTACTTGGTACCTGTTGAATTAATGTTCAACGGAGGCCGGAGATTGGAGGTCGGAGAGGTGAGAGAGGAGAGAGAGTAGTTTTTTAAAAATACCTAAAAAACCCTCTAATTATAATTGTAACTCAAACTACCATAATTATTAATTTCCTAACTTATCCGTTGATTTGTGGTTGAGATTGGATCTCACAGTTACCACAAACAAATTAGTTCTCCCTTAAATGGGCCCATATATATATACATATATATATATATATAGAGAGAGAGAGAGAGAGAGAGAGTTTGTTTCAAATGCAACCCATCACATTTGTACAACCAATGCAACCAAAAAAATTGAAATTTTTATGGAAATGATGAGAGTTTATTTATTATGATTTAAATATTTATAGAAGATGAATAAAGTTCATTTAATTATGATCAATACTTTATATTAGAAAACAATCAAAACTTCTATGAAATTACATATTCATTAAATTAAATGGACGATTGAAATTGAATTTTGTTGGTTGTACAAATGTAAGGGGTTGTATAAGAACTCACCTATATATAGAGGTTGGTTATTATACAACCCTTGACATTTGTGCAACCAATACAACCCAATCTCAACCGTCCRTTTCATTTGATTAATATGTGATTTCATAGAAGTTTTAATTGTTTCATAATATAAAGTATTGATCATAATTAATGAACCAAATTCATCTTTCATAAATATTCAAATCATAATAAATGAACTCTCATCATTTCCATAAATATCTCAATTTATTATGTTGCATTGGTTATACAAATTAGACGGGTTGTATTTGAAACAAACTCTCTCTCTCTCTCTCTATATATATATATATATACACATATATGTATATATATATATATATATATATATATATATATTGATGTTTCTTCCATAAATCAAATATTAACTTGCCTTAAATTTTTACCATACAGTGTTAAATGTGTTTTTAAGATTATAAAAGAAAATTTATTGTACCATGTCTGAAGTACTATTAGTTCATAAATGAAATAAGCCTATTTCAACTCATTTATGTAATAAAATATGTTGGTTATATATGTAATATGTCAACAAATTGTTGATATCTGCCTAAAATATTCGTAAGATATGTATCATATTAATTTTATACTAAACGAGTTCATGGTTTACCCTAAACTTGATCTCAAGCATATATCATTTTCAAAACATGGTACCCAAGACATGCACTTAGTTTCTGAACATAAATTTGTACCTCAATACCATAATCAACTAATCATATACTGAAAGTTGTCATGTATATCATACAGAGCAACTTGCATTCATGCAACAAAAAGAGTGAACATTGAACATTGGAGATTTCATTGATGAATGACATAGTGTGGGATTCGACAATGTGACCCGTACAAGGACAACAGCCGTTATATGCATTGGCTGTAACTGAACTGACTCGTGTATAAAGGTACCTTCACGATACAAAAACTAAAACTGTGCATCTTTAAGGTGTATCCCCTAACACTATTAGCATCTCGGTACATAAACAAATGCACGTAAGAAAGCATTTCTATGTATAACATATTACACTGTAAAAATCATTTAGCATGTTAAGGAAAAACTATAAACATATAGGAAGTTTGTGTATTTTTAAAATACCATAACATATTTTGATAGAACGTGAATGTTTATCCATTTCAACCCATTATATAACTGACAGAATCCGTTTATTTCGTAAGATATCGTCAATAAATAAATAACAATAAACCCTTTAATGATTAACCATCAACTATTTAAGGAGTATTTAATTATAAATACACATTTGCTCATACAATAATACATGCAATGCATAATATATCATTTTTTTAAATTAACCTGGAAATCCAACCCGCTAAGCTAGCCGACTAATCACTGGACAACCACCTGCTTTGTAGATAGCTTAGAGTCACCACATTTGAACCTCCATGGCCACAAGGGGATTTTTATTCCTCATTAAATTTGAACATGAAATCTCTAGATAATTTTAATATTTGGAGTCAAGTTCAAACCAATCAGACATCACCCTTATGGTTAATTAATATATCATTTGATGTTATACCAAAAGGAGTGCAAGTTACAACTACTCAAAAACATTATTTAATGTTAGACAAACATAATCAATGGCAGACTGTTAAGGTTCGAGCGAGATCTCGTGAATATGATCAACTTAGTAAATTAAGAATTACTATTGTTATTTCAACGTTAATAGCAACTTAACAAATTAGTGACTAATAGAAACTTTTTCTTTGGGTCCCATTATAATTTCAAAATAAATAATATGAATATAGAAATAAAAAGGGATATATATATATATATATATATATATGGTATATTTCTTTTACAACCTTGTGCATTTGTACAACCCTTGCAACCTAATTAATTATAGAAATGATGGGAGTTCATTTATTATGATTTGAATATTTATGGAATATGAATAGAGTTCATTTATTATGATTTGAATATTTATGGAATATGAATAGAGTTMATTAATTATGATTAATAATTTATATTAGGAAACAATTAATTGATTAAAAATTGAATGGTTGAGATGAGGGTTGTATAGGGTGTAGGAATGGCAAAGGGTGTAGAATAACATCCCTCTATATATATATATATATATTGACTTATAAATACTCTTTCAATTTCTAGTTTTATAAGAGCACCCATAATGAAAGTTCTTTTTAATAGAAACTTCACTGTTGAGCATAGGTTTTTGTCTAGTCATAAATTCTTGTTGAAATCTAAGTGATTGAGAAAGAACCCGAGTTCTCATATATATTTCCTTTTTGTTATTATTTTATTTATTATTTTTATTATTTCTTAAATATTTTATTTTCTTTTAATAAATCTATAAACTTTTAGAATTGATATAGAAAATATAAAATAATCGTTTAGTTTTATTTTCTTTTTTGTTTCTTGTAAAATTGTATACAAATTTATATCGTTTTGTTTATTATGTTTGGATTAATTTTCATAAACTTATATATATATAATTATAATTAATTTATAAATCGTAAATTAATAATTGTAAAATATATTCTCAATTTTTGTAAAAATATACCAAATTTGTTATATAGATGTCACCATATGAGTCATTCCTTACACCTCTCCTTTAAAGAAAATGGAAAAAGACATTAAGGATCAAGAAAACTCTCAAATACCCCAAGCTCTCCGTATTCTATTAATAAAGTTATACTTTATAAATTAAGAAAATGGAAAGTGAGGTTTTTATACAAATCTTCATTGAGGAGTTTTATTAAGGTTTCTACTTTGTTGAGGTGATTATTATATGACTGAAAAAAATGGCAAGATTTTTAGAGGTTCCTGTTAGAATTTCTGGTTTTCGATTGTTTGGAATCCACTGAAAGTCGTGTATCATTTTTAGATTGAAGTATTTCGATGGTACAATCGAAATCTCAATCGGATAAAATTCAGTGGTTGACAGAACAGGGAATCCAAATCGTTATGAATCCGTGTACCTCTAAAGACAAAATGACCAATTCAAAATTTGAATACGGAAACTGTCAAAACGATAATTTTTTGAACCCTAGACCGGGTTTAAAAGCGGCCAAAAATCGGGTTTAAAATGTAAAATTCGGATTTCTGATGCATTTTTCACAAAACAATATTACCCGAATAGGGGGCTCTGCCCCTTGGACCCCGCCACCGGGGGGCCGCCCTGGACCCCCGTCGTTTAGGGGATCAAAATAAACTCAAACAAGTGTGCGGTTCGCACCTTCCTTACTTGTTCGATATTTATCATGATTACATTGGTAAACAAATTAATCTCATTACACTTAAATGATATTAGTGATACAAATCACCAACAGTTCCACCACTGTGGATGGTCTAAATCACTATTCTTTTGACTTATAAAAAAAGAAAATTGAATCAAAATGGAACTTCAAAACCTGATTCCTATTTTGAGGAATTAACTTTTAAAATCGTTACTTACGTTGTGTTCTCCAAACTTTTTTTTCCATTAATTTTTTTTATTATTTAAATAAAAAGCCTCCGCCCAATTCAAAATAATTTTTTGAATTCAGAAATAAAAATACAAAAATTTGAATTCAAAAATAGCTTTCGTTACAAACCACAAAATTAAAAATATTATTAAAAAATTGCAAAAAGAGGCTTAAAACACAAATGATAGACAAATGGGTGGAGCCCATGAAAACGGCGATACAACCGTTGGCCACAGCTGTTGGGCAACCCCACACACATACACACACCCACCCTGTCAACAGTCGGGCAGTTCGGTCAGCCATGCCTCTACAGTGCAGTCCTTCCCCCACCACTATATAAACCCCCTCCACTTCCACCTCCATCTCCACACTCCACTTCAATCACCATTTCCAACCATCAATCTTCCAAATCTGTTCACAGAGTTTTTGCTTTCAAATCACAGCAATGGAATCAATGAAGATGAACCTCTTCGCCATTGTCATCGTCATGTTGATGGCCATATCTGCTATCAGTAATGTGGCAGCTCAAGAAGCTCCGGCCGCGGCACCTGGTCCGGCCTCCGCCGCTAGCGTCTACGTCCCTACCGCACTTATATCTCTCATCGCTATTTCGTTCGGTTTCTTATTCTAGATTGATCTGATTAATTTCTCTTCGTTGATGCCGGGAAATTGTTTTGTTTTGTTATGAGATGATTTGTTTGCAGTGATCGTACGCAGCTTTTCCTTCTTCGATCTCCGCATTTGATGAGGTGTTGAGGTTCTGATGGAAGAGCTTTGATATCATTTTGTTCTTCAATTTTTGTATGTGAATGAATTCATTCTTTTGTTGCATGTATCCTTGATCATTATTAGTTTTATAAAATTCACTTGCGATAGTGATGTTCAGATCCACAAATCTCGTGCCTCGATCGAAACTTTCGTTTATTCAAGTTGATTAATAGATATAACTTCTTCCGATTGTCTCCATTTTTGTTGAATTTCTGTTTCTCGAATGATAACAGCCATGGATACTCACAGATCTTTCTTCTGATTGTTTCAATTTTCATTTGAATCCATCCGTTATTCTTTAAAACTCGTATTTGCTTGTTTCAGTTTTCATTTACAGTTTTCATCTGATTGTTTCAATCGTATTTGATTCTAAAAAGCTCGTTCCAGATTGTTTCAATTTCCTGTGAATTGTTTCAATTTACGCTGCATTTGTGCCTTTTGAATGATCATAGCCACAAGTGATTACAGGTTTTTACGCCTAAACATAACTCGAATTGGATTTGAGGATGAGAATGGGGATGGAGATGAGATTGAAAGCGCATGTTCAAAGTAAGATATTTGTTGTCTGCCACATGTTGTTCTGGAAGATAGATTTTGAGTACGTACAGTTGGGAAGAGGCCACATATGAATTATTAATTCGATGCAAAAGAAAATATAAGAAAAACAATATGACAAAAAGGTTATTAACTATGGGGTATCTGTGATTGTTTATAAAAATAATTTATTGACTTATTTCGGCCTGACATTGGTAAAAAAAGGTTTTTGAAAAAGTTAAACCATTTTAACTTATAATAAATTAATAAAAACTTTTGTAGAAAAATATAAGTTGTTTCAAATAAATAATCTCAAACAACCCATCACTATTGACCATTAATGATTATTAAGTTAATTAATAAAAATTAAACAAACACTAAAATTAATAGAAGTAATAGAGTATTTTCGACAACTATGTCATTTTAAAAAAATTAAAGTTTTGGAAAAAATTTGTTCCAACAACTATACTAAACTCTTATTTAAAATAATAATAATAAAAATAACGGGGAAACTCTAAATTTGAAAAACATAATATAACATACATATTGAAGATGCTTTCGGCCTGTATCATATATTTAATATTTTTGCAATTAATTATGTTTTGGTTTTATGGTGTTTGAAACTGATATATTTTTGCAAATATATTTATTAATTACTATTAGTTTTGCATATCTAATATATTTCTCCAGCTAATATGTGTTAATTTAATGTCTTATATAATCGTTAATATTTGAAAATAAATTAAAGTTTGAATCGATATTTGAGAGTAACCATAAACTATATCTTTATAAGTAATCATACATATTTTTAAATACATGTAATAATTCGTTACAAACAAGTCGTTGAAACCATGATGGTATGATGAAGTAAACGTTATAAATAGAATGGTATACGTCACATATGATGCTTAGCAGCTCACTAGATTTTTTTAATGATAACATATCCTATATACGACAATTCACTTAAAAATTATTTACAGTAACAACAAAAAAGCAAAATTACTTCTACGGGCCGTTTACTAAACACTTACTTGGTAAGTACTTAACGTGTAAATTTCGTCATCGGATGAACATGAGAATGATCAAGAATCTCACCGGGTAAGAGCGATAAGAAAGATGGGGAGTCTTACCCGGTAAGTGAGGATGAAGACTCTTACCCAGTAAATTGTTGCATTCGATATGTTTTGATGTACTAAAATTTTACGCATCAAAATAAATTATAATGTTGACTCATATTGGTAAGCGCTTACCGAGTAAACATTTCAGTATACGGCCCCTTAGTTTAAAATTATATGGTGGTTAAAATTTAAAAATAAAAACTTTAGTGTTCAAAATAAAAAAAAAAATCAAAATAAAGGTCGCAGCCAAATAGTGCGATGGGCTTCTGTATTTGGGCTTGAAGAGCCCATAAACCAGAATCATTTTCCTATAAGAAACCCTAAAAACACTCGCTTCCTCCTCAAAGCTTTCATCACCATTGGAGCCTTTCTGAAGTTCTTCATCTCTTTGAAAGATCGATCTCATTCGAAGCGCATGTAGTTGAAATCTGAGCTTAACGTGTATCATAGATTTCAATGATTTGCGTGTTGATTTACAGAACGAATCAATGCCTCTATAGAGTAGCCGTGTGAATGCTTTTCAGGATTTCATATCGCGCTTAGTTAGGAGGCTTATATCGAATATGTTCCTGTCTCTAGATTAAAACGTGAATCTTCATCGATTAACTTTTTATTTTGGATCTGGAACTACTGAGACCTCTTGAGGAGTTCATTTGTTTTACCATCAATTTTCTCCCAAGCAGTCTCAGATATTTCATGGTTTGATATATGCGTTTATAGGTGCTTGTTTTCGTTTATGAAATTGCCCTCGAATAATCGGATGTTTGGGAAGAAATTCAATCCCGTTCGGTTCAGACAGGGGCGTATAGTAACGGTGTTGAACTTGTTAATCAGATTGATGATTTTTAAATCTTCTGAATCAGTTTGAAGTTAAGGAACTTTGCTGAACTCATGTTCTCTGTTCCTTCACCTACATTTATTCACATCTATTTAAGTATGTACATCTGATAAATACTTCCATTCTTATTGATTTATATTTCTCGGCAATGACTTGAATGATTTATCCGCGCTTCTGAGAGGAATCAATGAAGTAAAGGATATAAAATGGTTGAATTTCTTAATATGAGCCGATTTGTATAAAATTGTCAAAATTTCGTTTTATTTTATTATTGATTTTGAGTTGTTTTTTCATTCATGATTTCATTTATCAGATTTCAGTTGATTTGTTATCAATTCGAATGGTGATTCTCTAATATTTGAATCTGCCGATGATGATAAAATCCAAATGTATGAGATACGGTGGATCCGAGACCTTGTTTTACAGGGAGAACCACTTGGTTGAAGCTGTATTTCACTTGATAATACTGGATTTAGTTGAGGCTTAAGCTCTTTCATTATATGATATGTTCTTTTATATTATTTAAATGATGATTTGTTGTGTTTAAACTATACTCTTTGACTCTGAATTATGTAACGGGTTTGGAGTCGTGAAAAACTCAAAAAGTAAAGTGTTGTCATCAGCTTCTTCTTTTGTAGTAACATTTAGGCGTGATCAAAAAACACGATCAAATGAACTCAATCCAATGCGAAATAACTCAATTCGAAGCAACAGTTTATTGAAGTTGTAAAATTTTCAAACTGTAAGGATTGGATTGATATTATTTGAACCCAATCTAACTTGATATCTATTTATTTCTTGGATTTAATATGATTGTTGAATTTCTATTAATATATACAGTAAACATGTAGACTATCACGAACGCTATTCTTTTACATATATTTTAAATTTATTCACATATCTATATAACTTATTTATATATAAGTTTAGTAATTATAAACACATATACAAATTGAGAAAATTAGCTGAATATGATATAAACAATAAGTATGAATAAGTTGTTTCAAATGGTTGACGATGTAAAATAAATTATGAGTAGAGATATAAAGTATTTAAGGTAAGAAAAATATTTTAATGTATTAAAGTAATAATCCGATTAACCAGACCAACCTGTAGGGTTGGGTTGGGTTGCACATGCCTTTGGTTGATTAAAATTTTTCAAATTACAAGCTTTGAGTTGGGTTGTTTAGTTTTGAGTTGAGTTGTTTGAATGTCTTTAATCTGATCAATTCAGGGAAACTGGAGTTAAATAATAGCATTGGATTTATACTTCTATTATAAAAGACGTGACAAATCAAATATTCTTTTTCACCTGTAAAGTTTTATTATGCCGATCTTTTTCAAAAATAAATATTTTATTTGTAAAGAATGCAATCCTTCTTTTTATTCTTCTTTAAAAAATACATTTATTTAAATATTTTTTTTTTAAAATGTTAGCAAAATAGATTTTGATGTAATAAGTCTTTTTAATATGGGTATATTATTTGTGTGTCTGTGCAATACGGTGGGATGTATGGTTTCATTCTAAATAGAGAAAACACATTTGTACATAATGGCTTAGGGGATGTGTGACATTTATTTTGAATGTATAGTCTAATTGATAAAAAGAACTTATCCACAAGCAGTTTTGTAATTTAACAGCTATCACATCTATGTGATTTATATCCACCAATCTTGTTGAGACAGTAAAAAAAAATGCATTTTTGTCCTAGTATGATGTTGCACCAAATTTGAGACAACAAGTTTTTTTTTTTATCATCACGTTCGTTAAAAAGACACCCTTACTATATCCCTGTGGTAAATGCAGCCAGATATATAAAAATGTTCAAAATGCTTACCATCGTAAATACGAGAACACTTAAAAATCTTCAAAATGGTTTACATGTTAGATTACAGAAGTCGATCATTTCCAAGAGTACCAACAATAACCTACTATAAATAGAAACACAGAAAAAGCAAGCAAACCAGTCTAAAGAAAATCAAAACATAGTTTATAACAAGTAGCTAAGTGCTCATTGTTCATCATGTTGTAAAGATCTAAACCCACTTATTTGTTATTAAACAACTATTTTGGTCAATGTAAAAAGGGATTTGATTTTGACAGAGGAAATTAGCATACAAAGGGAGTTCCCTTTTTCCATTTTAAAAGAGTCTAGTTTTGGTGAAGGAGAAAGAGAAGCATTTTGTCATCAAACTTGATCAAGGCAAATTTCCCATCTAGGTTCACTTCAAGAAACCTACAGAAACACAATCATCCTTCAGAAACCCACAAGAAAACCATATTTTTCTTGGGTGAATTCAAAATTCTTAAAGAATGAGTACATCACCATGAACCTATAAACAGATTCAAAAAAATCCATAGAAATTATCATAACAACCAACTTTTGAAGTGTTGTCATAAGTTGAGACTGAAAACACTAATGAAACAATATAATTAAGAAACTCAAGCATAAACAAACATGAATTCAAGCCTGAATCAGTTATCCACAATTACTCTATCTCAAAATAATAGTCTATAATTAAAAATAGAAACTATATCTTTTTTCTATCATACACTTATTTTGGGACCGAATAATTACATATTTCTAAAATTGTTTATTTTTAATTATAAAATAGAGATAATATCAAGAATAAAATAAATTTATATAATATTTTAAGTGGGTTGAAAACGGGTCAAAAAAATTCAATCCAACCCAACCCATTTATTTAAATGGTTTAGACGAATTGATCCATTTATTTAAATTGGTTGAAAATCTCAACTCAACCTGCTAATTCTGGGTTGGGTTCGGGTTAGGTTAATGGATTGGGTCATTTTTTGCCACCCCTAGTAATATGTAATCCTTGCATTTTATAATTAAGTAAAAAACAACCGAGAAAGCAAAATTCATTTCATTAAAATAAACTAAAATAAAAATATAAAAAACTTATTTTTGGAAATATGATACAAAAAAAATATTAATTACTTTCTAATTTTAGAAAGCTTGGCATATAACTAATTAGAGGCAGTCCGCAACAACCTCTTGCCCAAACAAATCTCTAATTTTGATTCATTTTTACACTTGACATTTTCCTAAATTAACCAATTTATATCAAATAAATGTTCTTCCTTTCTTCTTCATTAATTTCTCTAAAACAGAGAAATGAGAGAGATCGTAAGCATTCACATCGGCCAAGCCGGAATTCAGGTCGGAAATTCTTGTTGGGAGCTTTATTGCCTCGAACACGGCATTCAGCCCGATGGATTCATGAATAGGTTTGCACGTTTTTTGTTTTATTCATGGATACGAAAGAATTCGATTAGTTTTGGTATATGCATTAGTGAATCATCTAGAATCACTTGAGATTCCATGAGCGACAAGCATACTTGTTACTTTGGACCAGATGTTGTATTTGTTTAATGGGTAAACCGTTGGAGTTTCATATCGTCAACATCTGAAACCTCCTTTTTGTCCTTGATGACTCTTTTAGATGGTAATTTAATTGAGTTTAACATACTTTCAGATGGTATCAGAATCAAAGTTTACCATTTTAGAGCTTTGACACCTTGAGACTATCTATCCAGCCTTCTTTACAGGGGCATGTTAAAGTGTCACGTCAGCTAAACTTGAACAATTTTTCTTCAATATATGTTGGAACCTTCACTTTCATATAATTTATAAGAGGGGGTTTATTTAGGAACCTCCAATTATTTAGGTACAAAGAAACACTTTTTTGTGAATATTCATAATGAATAATATAATAAAATACGCCTGACTATTAATATTCATCATGAATACTCACAAAATAGATGATTTATGGGTTACCGATGAATATGTTAATAAATAAATGATTAAAGTTTTGAATATTTTTTTCTGTAAATTTTTTGTTGAGATGGTATTTAACATTACGAGTTCTTATCATGTGTTATGAGTTTCGTGGCAGTGGTAATTCCCGTGGCTCTGGCGACGACTCGTTCAATACATTCTTCAGTGAAACCAGTTCCGGGAAGAACGTTCCGAGGGCCGTATTTGTCGATCTCGAACCATCGGTTATCGATGAGGTTCGGAATGGTGTTTACCGACGGCTATTCCATCCTGAACAACTCATTTCCGGCAAAGAAGATGCCGCCAATAACTTCGCTAGAGGACATTACACAGGTAATCATAGTTTGTAACATTTTCATGGTTTCATACATTTATATACAGAGCGGGATTTGGGATCACGTAAGACCAGTCTATTTTCGTGAGGGAGATTAGACCACTTTTTTACACTACAAACTTCACAACAAAATGCTGTGAAGGTAACTTTCACAGTGTTTTTGTTGTGAATGTTCGGCTTTTTTCACCTTCACAACGTTTTGCTATGAAGTTTCAAGTGTAAAAAAATGGTATCGGGTCTCACGAAAACAGGTTGATCTCATGATCAACAGATTATTATAGTCTCACGATCAGCTAGATTTTGATGATTTTGATGCTTTTGATGCAATATACGTTGGAATCTCAGTATGTTATTTAGGGCTGTTTTGGAAAGTAATTTAGTAGGGTTTCACGTATTACCGCACAAACAATTGATAGACGTCAAAATGAACTTGTGTGCAGTGGGCAAAGAAATTGTTGATACATGTCTTGATCGAGTGCGAAAGTTAGCCGACAATTGCACCGGCTTGCAAGGTTTTATGGTCTTTAATGCCGTTGGTGGTGGTACCGGTTCAGGATTAGGATCGTTGCTTTTGGAACGGTTGTCCGTGGAGTATGGCAAAAAGCCGAAACTCGGCTTCTCAATCTTTCCATCTCCGCAGGTGTCGACTGCAGTTGTGGAACCTTACAACAGTGTGTTATCGACTCACTCGCTTCTTGAACACACAGATGTGGTGGCGTTGCTCGACAATGAAGCGATATACGATATATGCAGGCGGGCGTTGGATATTGACCGGCCAACATACACGAACTTGAACCGTTTGATCTCGCAAATAATCTCGTCTTTGACTACATCGTTGAGGTTTGATGGAGCTATTAACGTGGATATCACGGAGTTCCAAACGAATCTAGTTCCGTACCCACGTATCCATTTCATGCTTTCATCATATGCACCCGTGATCTCATCCGCCAGAGCCTACCATGAGCAGAACTCGGTGCCTGAGATCACGACTGCGGTGTTTGAGCCATCGAATATGATGGCTAAATGCGACCCGAGACATGGGAAGTACATGGCTTGTTGTTTGATGTATCGTGGCGATGTTGTTCCGAAGGATGTTAATACTGCTGTTGGTTCTATTAAGACCAAACGTACCGTTCAGTTCGTTGATTGGTAAGCATGTGTCATATGAAGTCAATTTTATTCTATTGAATTCTTTAAAAAAAATTAATAAAAACTTTTTTTCTTAAAAAATGGTATACACATGCTTTGCCAACTAAGCATGTGGGTCCAGTTTTTTGGAAAAAAAACTCATATAAAAAAGCTTATCACTGTAGATGCTCTAAATAGACTCGAACCAACAAAGCTTATCATTTATTTAAAAAAAGACCCATTCTTGGTCTTTTCAAATACACGGGTTGTAAGATTTGAACTTCGAATTTTGTTTTTCAGGTGTCCGACGGGTTTCAAGTGTGGAATCAACTACCAGCCTCCGACAGTGGTGCCAGGCGGCGATCTTGCAAAGACTAACCGTGCGGTGTGTATGATAAGCAACAACACGGCGGTGGCTGAGGTTTTCAACCGGATTGACCATAAGTTCGATCTCATGTATGCAAAACGAGCATTCGTGCATTGGTACGTGGGTGAAGGAATGGAAGAAGGGGAGTTCTCGGAAGCCCGAGAGGATCTTGCTGCTCTCGAGAAAGACTACGAGGAGGTCGGTCAAGATGCCGAGGAGGAGGAGGAGCAAGCGGAAGAGTACTAAATCGAGATTTCGATGTCTCGAAAAAACTATGAATGATTGTCGAGTGATTTTATGAGACTTGAAATCTTTCCCAAAATCCCACATGAAAAAATACATTGGACACCTTCACATTTTGGCATTTTATTTTCTAAGCCATTGGATTAAAATATTATATTGTAAAATAATTACAAAATGCTTGTTATAAATTTTATACATTTTGCCAATCATATCTCATATATTGATTGTATGAACGTTACCCACGTTTTTGTTTCTATTCAATACATGATTTAGGATTGTTTGGCAATTGTTGAATTGTTTGGTGCAGAATGATTAAGTGGTCAGAATGATTAAAATGTTCTCGTGATTTAGTGCAAAATGAAATATAATTATTTGGTAATTGTGTACAATGAAATTAGGGCTCTTAATGGTTAAGGGAGATCCATGATACAAAATCATTCAGAGGGTTTTAGAATCATTAAGAGGCAGATTTTTTTTTTGTCAAACAAGATTCACCTCTTAACGATTCAGAGGTTGTCTCTTAATAGAACTATTAAAAGGTAAACAAACAACCTCTTAAGCTAATTTCGGTTGGTTAATTTGATCAGTTCATTGATGGTCTTAATGTTGATACTACGTGTATTTCGTGTACATCTTACTGGTGGGTTTAGAAAACGTTGTGAATTAACTTGGGTTAGAGTCTTACAGGTGTAATTCTTGGTGTATCGACAATATCTTTTGGTGTAACTATAGTTCATCACCCCAGGACCAAATTGGTTATTGGGCAATGAAAATTGTAATAGGTGTACCTGAAACTATTCCTTAATAGAATCCCCGTTGATGGAATTATTACCCGAAAGGGTAGTTTGGGACAATTCACTTCGACTCATTTTATTGTTACCAAGCCATTTCTATAGTTGAAATTTACAAATGGTTGAAAGGGTTTTGATTAAGTTGTAATACGGGTAGAATATGTGCAAGTGGACATGGGGCACTCAAGGGGGTTTAAATCCCTTGTTGGTAGAGTAAGAACATTTCCAACAGCTATGCTATATTTTCTCTTTCTAAATTGGAAAATTTCTCTTTTCTCTTATTTTTCTCTATTTTAAAGGAGTGTTTAACATAGTTATTGAAATAAACTCTTCCAAATCTTAAAAAAACGTATTTGACGCTCGATGTTCTAAGACGCTGAACAAGTACCTTCATTGGCATTGATACTAATCGATGAAACACTTGACAGTGAGCGTTCACTCAATGTTAATAAAAAATGTATTCATACAAACAACATAAGACTTGGTGTAACGGATATGGTTATAGGGTTGAATTATTATTTTTATAAAGTGGTTTTACATGAACCGATACATAATAAAAATTTTAACCCCAATAATTTGGAGCTCTCAGAAAGCATTTAGTCCACATTTCGGTCAACTCTACACCATCTTCCTCCGGGCTCCGGCTGAGTGGCATGTATTTCCACCGTTCGTTTTTCCAATTATTAAGTACGGTTATGCGATCCGACTCACTCACATTGGGCCTAGTTTCCAAGTAGGTTAGTCGATAACGAGCCAAGAAATACTTAATGAGTGGTTCGCAAAGAAGAAAAAGACTGATTCATCACAAAACCCTAATCGAGGTTCCTAAGCAACACTTTTGGTTACTTTTGCTTTTCCATTAGATCCTGAATGGCTGAATACATAAAGCTATCTATATTGGATATGGATTAATTTTGTCTGTACAAATTGAGATAAAATTTCTTTGAAGGGTTTTTCAATAGATAGGAGGAATAAGTTCTTCAATTGCCAAGGGTAATTTTAGGGGGGAAATTGAACTTTTGTATAGAACTCCCCTAAAAGCTTATTGAATTAGCCACTTTATATAATATTAAACCAAATAAGAGTCACTTATAACTTACCAAATAAGATGGGAGTCCCATTAAGCTCATTACCAAAAAACAGACTCTAAGGTGGTTTCCTTTAGAATTATCGAAGTTTCCACTCTGTAAGGATTTAGATCTAGAATAACGCTTAAATTATAGGTAGAAAAAAACGACTAACAACAATATCTCTTGACTTAATAGTATTTGATGCATAAAAAGATTAAACGAGGGCACCAAAAACAAATACAGAAAATCTAACTCAAAATCCACAATAAGACACTTGTTTTTTTGTAATTGTTCCTCATGAGATATCCCAAAATAAAGCTACCAGAAACAAACCGGACAGCACTTCCTCAACGATTGGCCTTGGCAACTCTCTCGATCTCGTCTTTCTTCTTAATTGCATAGCTGCACAAGAAACATGATCAACCAATCAACAAAGAGGCATTTGGCCCAGTACAACCCATGTTACTGATAGAGCTTGGCCTCCCATACCTCGAGAAGGGTTGAGTGTGTGCAAGTATTTGACGAATATAAATATTACATAATTAAAAAAGATGAAAACAATGAAATTATTACACAATTAAAGCAAATGCTTTAGAATCCAAGTTGCCCATACCTGTTTGAAGAACCCTTGGCAGCGTTGATTAGCTCATCTGCAAGGCACTCAGCAATAGTCTTGACATTTCTGAATGCACTCTCGCGTGCACCGGTGGTTAGAAGATAGATAGCCTGGTTGACACGCCTTAGAGGTGAGATATCAACAGCTTGACGTCTGACAACACCAGCAGATCCAATCCTAGTTGCATCTTCTCTCGGTCCACTGTCAAGTAACAATCACTTAGCATCGATCATAAACCAACTAAGGGGGCTGTTTACCAACACAAATTAGATCTATACATAACCAAGTAAAAGTGCAATCTAGGTAAGAGGTTCAGTGTGGGTAAAAGTGACTGAATAGGGATGTTTCCTATGCGTCTGTGTAAGGAGCTAAATGAAGCACCGAGTCAGAAAGCAATCCTTTCTTTACTGGGTCGGCATCTCAGTCAACATATTTGTGTGTCAATGTGTGTTGGTAAACAGCATCCCTTCATACCAGTTAAGCATCTCTTACCCATTAATAGGCGGTCAACAGGTAGTAAATAGCCCCTAAATGTAATAATGCTACCGATACTAGAACAAGAACCACGAAGCACCTGCTCAATCTACCCAATAACACACCTGGTTCTTATCACAAATCCATTAAACAGAGCTAAATTTGGTGGATCTAGATGAAAAAGCAACCATTAGTATACCTGTTAATGACAGCATCGACAATAATTTGGATGGGATTGGCATCAGTTAACAGATGGATAATCTCCATTGCATGCTTGACAATGCGAACCGCCATCAGTTTTTTACCATTATTTCGCCCGTGCATCATGAGGGAGTTGGTCAATCGCTCCACAATTGGGCACTGAGCCTTCCTGAACCTCCTAGCTTGGTACCTCCCAGCTGTGTGGGGCATGTAGATTGGGTGCTTAGAAGCAGTAGCAGTAATGTAATCTTCCACAGAAAGATCAGGAACCTGTTAAGAAAACTTGTGTAAGTGTCACAGTAAGAGTACTTTAAAATGCTAGTTCTAAAAGAACCAAAATCAACTGAAACAATAGAGTGAAAGATACTTTATATGCTAGTTCTATTGCCCCTTTTTCCTGTGACCTATGTTGATTGTGATTTATGTTAAACTTTCTTACATTTCATACGCGAATTTCAATTGATTGAGGTGAATGTACCAAACAGGTTTAATTAGAATACACTCAACTACAATTCGCACATCTCAACTCCAAGAAACTTGCAACAAAAATCTTCACAAAAATGGCAAGCAATATACGTCACAGGAGAAAAAAGGCAAATGTCATTTAACCCGTTATGAAATGAATTCTACGCAAACAATCATCGATTCGTCAACACGTTATATATGCAACTAATAACTAAAAACTATGAATTTCTTTAACATAACCGGTGATAAAGTTAACCACAAACGTTAATATTGGAACGCCTTGCATACAAATGTTTAGCCTAATCGATGAAGAAATAACCTGAACGTCATCGTAAGTCCATCGGTTAAAGAGCAAAACATCACTTCTAGCCTTGCCGTCTTCCACATTAGCTGCGACCTCCATTGCTGCAGTTCTGAATCAAACTGTCAAGCAAAACAATTCCCAGTTATCGTGTAATCACGGATACAAATATATTTAAATCAGATTCAATAGATCGAACAAATTTGGGCTAGCAGATTCTTATAGACAAATGGATTAAACAAGACGACGATAAATAGTTAGCAAACCTCGAATATGGAGTGGAGAGCAAAGCTGCTGGTTCTAACCTAAGCTCCGTTTCAAAGGACGAAGGAGGTGATAAAACCCTAATTGGCTTTATATCGTCATGTCGAGTGTGAAGACTTGTGTCTTGGGCTTGCTTGTAGGCCCAATTCGTGTTCCACTTCGGAATTCGGATGTTTCACTATGGTCATCACTCATCAGGTCAGGCCTTCGATTAAGGCTGCGTTTTACAAACTAGACGAATTAATTGATAAGACAACTATGAATAAATAATTAATTAATAAAACTAGAAGCGTACTCGCGCAATGCAGCGAGATACATCATGATTTTAATATTTCATTTTTTTTTATCTCAGTCGATATTATAATATGGCTTTATGTGATTTTGAGAAAGCGAT
>NW_020200567.1:25580-27064 GCF_001531365.2 Cynara cardunculus var. scolymus | reverse complement strand
TATTTTAGATTTTTTATATTTAAAATGAGATGTTTATCCTGTATTTGATTGTGTTTATTTGCAGTTAGTTACACGAATTTAGATATGAGATGAAATCGGATAGGGATGAACAAGTTTAAGAGTTTTTAAGAGTTTTAAGAGTTTTTAAGAGTTTTAGTCAAATGCTTTATAATATAGTATAGATTAGAGGTTGTTTGACAGTTGCTGAATGGTTTGATGTATAATGATTAAAAGTCTTTCATGATATAGTGCGAATGAAATATAATTATTTGGTAATTGTTTACAATGAAATCAGGGCACTTAATGGTTAAGGGAGGCTTAGGATACAAAATCATTAAGAGGGTTTTAGAACCCTTAAGATACAGATTTTTTTTTTGGCAAACAAGAATCACCTCTTAATAAGTCAGATGTTGCCTCTTAATAAAACTATTAAGAGGTAAATAAACAACCTCTTAGGGGTTGTTTACTAAATTTTCTATTAAGTCTTGTATGGATAAATTTATCTGTCTAGATAAATTTGTCTGTCTGGATAAATTTATGTTGTTGTTTACCTTTTTATCTGAATCAACAGTCTGAATAACATAAATGACCAATTTACCCCTGAGGATGAGCCATTGGCTCTGGACACGAACTCATTATCCCAAATTATTTTGCAATCAAAATAAGTACAGATATCTACTGTATGAATCATCCAAATAAAATACAAGGAAGGCGTTGGAATCATCGTTAATGAAAACAAATGGTTTATCGGAGTTCATATTCCTGAATCATCAAACAATCGAACGACAAGTCTATCGAAATAGAAACTGAAACCTGTGGTGTTCGAATCCATAGATCCTTAGTACAAACCCTATCCTTTCGATTAATCGTTCAAGTGAAACATAAATCGAAACCTGTGGTGTTCGAAACAGAAGAGAGCCTCGACTGTCATGGAGAAAAAGAGAGTAATCGGGCCGATTAGGGTTATTTGGAGGAGAAGAGGGCGTCGACTGTCGATGGAGAAGAGAGCGTCGATCGATGGAGAAGAGAGCGTCGATCGATGGAGAAGAGAGCATTGTCCGATTCTCGTCCGATTAGGGGTCTTTGGATGGAGAAGAGAGCATCGATCGGTCGATCAATGGAGAAAGAGCATCATCCGATTAGGGTGTTTTGAGGCGTGGGTCTCATATGTAAGGGTAGGGAGAGTCTTTTTCTTGGCTTAATCTGGACGATACGTGTTTTTCATCTGGGCGAATAAGCCCATTTCTGAGCGAATAAGCCCAAGGTAAACAACCTTGTTTGTCTGTGCGAATAAGCCGGTTTACTCACTAAGCTCATTAAGTCACAAGTAAACAGGCCCTTAGTCGATAAGAATACAATGGTTAAAAATAATATTTTAAAATATAATTAAAATAACTCTCTAATAAATATAATATAAGATGATAAAAAATAAAAAGTATAATATATTGATTAAAAGAATTTCAAATAATTATTATATATATTAT
>NW_020200567.1:16682-25130 GCF_001531365.2 Cynara cardunculus var. scolymus | reverse complement strand
AATATTAATTAATATTGATATTGTTTAAATTTTATTAATATTTATTTATAAATAATAGTAATTAATATCAATTAATATCAATGAAGGTTATAATTGGAAAAAAGTGACAATAAGTTATTAAAACGTTACTTCAAGTAACGTTTTAATAAACTAGCTTATGTGCATCTAAACATATTCTCATAAAATAAGGTAGTTTATTTTTGTCAAACAACGCCTAATAAGTAATACTTTTTTTAACAAAGTAAAATTGAACTTTCTAAAACCTATAAAAGTGAACCGTTTGCCTAACACTTATCGAAAATAGTTACCATTCTCACCTATCTTATCGGATGATATTTTCGACTATTAAAATGGATTGACGGTAAGTGTTTATTATTTGGTAAGTGTTTATTGGGAAAAGGGTTATATTGGCAATTGTTTATTTGTATGGTGCAAGATAATTAAGTGGTCAGAATGATTAGGGGCTCTTATAATATAGTATAAAATGAAATATGGTTGTTTGGTAATTGTTCATAATGACATTGAATGGTATGGGAAGGCCTAAAATACAAAATTATTCAGAGAATTTTTAGAACCACTAAAATTCAAACTTTTTTTAGTTAAAAACAAAATTCACCACTTAGTAATTCAGATGTTGTCTTTTTATGTAATTATTAAAAGGTAAACAAATAATTCATATTAAGAGTCACCATCTTCATTTATATGGTAAGACTCTCAATCATTGTCTTATCTCTTACTTAATAAGATTTTTTTGTTCTTCCTCTGCTCACAGTGAGATAATTAAATGGTCCCTTGGTTAGTAGGGTAGCATTAAAAAATGTCTAAAAATCAAATATATTTTAATATTTTGAGTGATCAAGTGTTTATGAACAAATAAATCATGATTTTCTAACCAATCTTCGCCGACCACTAGACACCCATCGTGACTCTGACGTTACTCCGGCCCCTCCCCATTCTCCCCACTCGAGTTATGGATTATTGAACGAGATCAAGTTCTAAGTTTTTGAAGATCGGGATCTAAGTTTTTGAAGTAGATTGAACTATGGGTTTAAATTTGGATATGATCCAGATAACTTATTTACGGTATTTCATTTGAAGTTATTTTATATTACTGTCAAAATAGTTTTTATAAAACATGACTAATTTATCTATAAATAATTAGCTTATTGGCTGTGGCTGGTAACTATATGGTTTTAACAATTAATTTGCAAATACTGCATACATCAAAATCACTTGTATTTTTGTTTGATATATGTTTCAGGAGTCGTTTACCACACACTTACCCGGACAAGTGATTACCGGAAAATTTTAGTACTAGCACTTACTCACCGGGTAAGATTTTAGTCAACGATAACGATATTGTATGCAATAATTTATCCGGTAAACATTAATTGTGGTAAGAGACGACGACCCTCACTTACTGGGTAAGATTCTCGTATTTGTTTTCGATCTTACCTGGTAAGATTCTTGGTCCTTGCCGTATGCATCCAGTAAGGTAATGTGACTTGATAATCGCTTAGCCGAGTAAGTGTTTGACAAACGACCCGTTAGTTATACATGTTTATATATTCCCCAAATTTAACAAGCTTCTTATTTGATTTTGATTATAATTCAAGAAGTTAAAGATAACCATTTCAAATTCATACATCAAAATATCATACATCGAGCCAATTTTACCCTAGTTATTGTTGTCATCTATATAATTTGAAATTTCAGCTAAAATTAGTATAAGGATTATAAACAATTTTCTACCTGTATTACTTGTCGTTAAAACATTATACCGTAGATTAAAAGAGTTTTATTCTTTTTCTCGTTGTTATCTGATATGCGACACTAAAAAGTATACACAAGTTGTATTTTCATTTTAAGAGTTACCATATAAATGTTAAAACAAGCAAATACTGAAAACATGTTAAATATGTCAAATGTTCATCTACTGCAAATTCATTAATGTACCTAAATTACAAAGCATGAAAAAATGAAAAATATATATATTTTGGGAAACATATTTTCAAAAGACACGGTTAAAAGTCTGTTACTTTTATTTGAAAAATTCTCACGAATCTCACAAAATTTGGAATTATCAAGTGATTAAGGCCCTATTGATGTATCTACTGACAAGTATGTACAACATGGAACATGAACTTGGAACTTGCTTTGCATGTAACTTGGTCCTGTAGGTAACATCAAATGCGAATTTAACATCAGTTACAAAATCATGCTGGAACGAGGGGTCATAAAACAAATGCCTACAGGTTACCATGTTTTTTAGGCGCGTGCGTGAAACAATACGAGACATGACATAACAAAAACTTATACCACATTTGGTGCAACAAATAGATTTGTGTAATACATGAACAATTGACAGAAAAATGCAAAATTTTCTCCCGCCAACACATGTGGAGCAAAAATCGAATAAGAAAGATAACACATATAGATTATTAAACTACTAAAACTAAAATATTTGACAACCTGTTCACCTGTCCACCTTGCTTTCACCAGTATAATCCCATCCAACCGAGACCAAGTGCACATTTAGAGGCCAAGCCACCTATAGTAGAGATGACCAAGAATCAGTTTCAGGCCAGACAAAACGGTCCCAAATCGGTCCCTCCAAAATCTAGTTGGCCGGTCCCAACCAACAACCATAGGACCCATCCAGGCCCGTTATCAGCCCCATCGGGTCGGGCCAAACTGGTCCGGACCCGACCCCGTTTAAAAAAACATTGTACACAACAATGTTATACATGTTTTTATAATTATGATTTTGAACTTTAATATTGAAGAACAGTTTAAATAGATAAAAACTTGAAAAAGTTTTTACAATATGGTCTAAACTAACCGGTTCGGACCGGGTTAGGCCTTAAAAATTCCATAGAAAGTGTGACTAGTCCCTATAGATGGCCAAAAATTGGTCCTAGTCTCAATTTGCATTTCTATAATAATCTCGATCCGGACCAAAATACCAAGTGAGATCTCCATGCTTTGTAACCCGTTTCGGTCCTGGGCCGGGCTCAAATCGATCCCATTTTTTCTCTTTCAGAAACCAATTTTGAATGTAAAAGTTATTGTTTGAAGATACACTTTAAATCCCTAAGTGGGTCATTTAAATAAACTTTAAAATATTTTTAAACAAAAATGTTATAGATGTTTTTATAGTCATGATTTTTGAAAAACTTAAAAAACAAAAAGTTTAAAAATATTGTAGAAATACTAAAAAAACTTTATATATAATTTATAAAACTTAATCTTAAAAAAATCGGGCTTATGTATAACAAATAGAGCCATAACCGGCAGTCCCAAACCGGTTCCGTGTCGAACCGGGTCCATTTAGCCTTCTCTAACCAGCCTCGGTCTAGATTTTATCGGACCATGAAATTTCCTAAAAATCATAATCGATTAAAGACTATCGAACCGATCCTGATCTCAAGTCGGTCTTGGGCCTATTCGGCCATCTCTTCTTTTCCCGACCTCAATTTGGTCATCTATATAGGGTGGGCCAATGGGCCTGGGCTCTTTATTGTTAATGCTTTTATCAGTTTATGTCGATAAAAGCCCATTACATATCTGCGACATATGCTCACAGCTCAACCTCTTGTCCACGACGACGACGACCGGATCATCCCCGGTCCTCCCCCACCACCTCTCCTCCTCTCGACGAGACGACCCAGCGGCCGGCGCCGCTGCTGCCTGGTACGTTTCGGCGCTCTCACCTCCTCCACATACCACAGTTCTTTTTCCTGCTCAGGTATGTGTATTAGATCAAAATAGGGTTTCCAAATTCATATTTAAAGTTGTCGAAATTAGTTAAGTTTCGTATTATAATCCTTTATTTAACCATTGCTAGCACTAAATTAGGAATCCTTTAGTTGATTAATGTTGGTACTTGCCTAATTGGTACGACTTTCTACTGGCTACTGGTCATTAGAAAAGGTTCCCTGTTCATTTAAGCCTATACTTCATTTTGACACTGCCAAATTGCTAGGACAGTTCACTGAAATCACCAACAGACAGTGGGAGATCCGCTGCCGAAATCGTCAGTCCGCTGCTGAGTTTCAATAGACTAATAGTGATTTTCTTTGTAAGTGCCAAACTCTTATTTTAGAGTTTGGTCTAAAATAAACCCCTGCCATGGAAGGTCTACCTTATCCGGCAAAGAAACCCCTGCCATTGCTCCATTCTTCTACTAAAAGTAGACTAATCCCGAAGGCTCCAGATACTACTAATTCTCCGTGTCTTCATAGTCTTCTCTGGAGACTGTCTTGATATATTCTCTTACAAGTAATCCTCTTGCTCAACTCTAATCCCCAATTATTTTGTGAACTTTCTTGTTAGCTGGCTATTGATCTGAAATTTGATTATGTGAACATTATTGTCTATTTGACGGTGTATATTGTCTATAAAATGTGTTCGTAACTCAACATTAGTTTGACCGTAAATCTGATAATTGATATTGAAACCGTAGATTTGCTTAGTGATTGTGACAATACTTTTTTGGTTCATGTTCAGCATTTGCTATGTTGAACGTGTAAATAAATTGGGCCACAAGGAAGTCCATTGAGAGGAAGTTGGAAGTTGCAGAAATGAGGATGCTTAGGTGACATGTGGTCGGCCTAGGTTAGACATAATTCCAGATAGGGTTTCTGGGTGGAGACGGGAGTTGGCACCGTAACAGATAAAATGGAAAATGAGAGATTGCATTGGTTTGGGACCCTCGTAGGAGGCCAATGACGACATCTGTGAGGAGAGTAGAAAGAGTGACAGTCGAGGGGGTGAGGAGGGGTATGCCAAGGAGGTCGTGGGATGAGAAACTGAGGTTGGACATAGCACGTTTAGGCATTTCCGAGTACAGCCTTTGATTGGAGTACTTGGAGACGGGGGGCTAGGGTAGAGAATTAGGTTTGGGGACTTGTAGCTAGCGTAGTTGGGCAAATGGGAGTTGGACGGGTTTTTTTTGGTGGGGGGATAGAGGGCTGGTAGGGTGTAGGCCAGATATGTGCTGTTTGGCCTTACCTGCTCTATGTGGGTGCTGGCTTCCTTGGCTTTGCGTATGTTATCATTGTACCTACTCACTGTTTTTTTCTAATTACTTCTTTTCGTCCTTCGTTTTATTATACATGTTTGCTCACCCTCCTGCACAAGCAAGGGGTCCTCATGGAAACAACCGCTCTACCCTTTTGGGGGTAGAGGTCAGGTTGCATACATCTTGTGGAATTGGCCTTCTAACATCTTGCTCTTGACATTGCCTTTTAGACCGAAGCTGAATTTTGAATAAGAACTGTGCGTTATTTATCTTCAAAGCAAATAGATGAATCAATTTCTGTGTGTAATAATGAGTTTTTTCTTTGTTTATGGTTTGCTTAAGTTTTGATTGTCATTGCTGTTTCAGGAATAACTATCGTAAATGGCAACAGCTACTTATCCACCTCCTCCACCATATTACAGACTGTACAAGGATTATGAACAAAACCCTAGCTCGGCTCCAGAACCTCCGCCTCCTATCGAAGGGACCTACCTCCTATATGGTGCCAATTACACTGTAAAGTTCCTGATAAGAAAATTCTCAGATACTTTTTCATTACGTTCTTTGATATACTGACACATTGGGTCAGGTTCAGGGGAAAACCACAAAAAATGGAAAACTAAGGAACACCCTAATAATCATTCATTTGTATGGTATGCACATGTGGATAAAAGTAATTAGTCCTGTATGCACATGTTCATAGAAACCAGAATACATTTTCAATTACTTTTACACACATGTGCATACCATACAAATGAATGGTTATAAGTGTGTTCCTCAATTTTTCATTTTTTCTCCTTTATCTACCGACATTTGTTCACATAAGGTTTTGATGAGTAATTTCTTGAAATGTTTTCATGTTTGTGTAGTACTTATTCTGTTGCATTGGATCTTCCTTGAACAATTATTGCAATATTTTCACAGCTTGAAATTGGTGTTAAAGTCTACTGGCTTGGTGTCTGTTGGTGATGCTAACACGTCCATTATTATCAATTTCCTGTGTAGACTGATGATGTATTGCCGACTTTGGAAGATCAGGGTGTTCGTCAGTTGTACCCAAAAGGCTCAAATGTTGGTATGCGATCCTCTCATTTCCCATTAAGTTTCTTCATATCCGAACTACAATTTTCATGGGCATTTCATATTAGTTGCCATGTTTGAAGAAAGAAGTCTCTTTATGCCTTTGCACTTTGCAAACGGGCTGTTTTGCAAGCATCTCTAATAGATTCTCTATAGTTTCTCTAAAATAAAGAACCAAAAGTTAAAATATCTAAAAGAGTTACATTCGACTCGAACTGCTTCATTATTTTAAAGATTTCAACATTTATTATATTACTCTCTCATTAAATGTCCATTATGAAAAAGGCACACAATTTTAGGAATGTGTAATTATTACACTTTTCAATCAACTAATGGATAGTCTTACCCTTAGTAATAGGGAGAGATGTTTTCTTTATTAGATAATTAAGGGTAGAATGTGAAAGTAGACATTTATTTTTGAAAGTGGACGCTTATTTTGGGGCAAACTAAAATAGAAATGTGAACACTTATTTTCGGACAGAGGGAGTATTTAAATATTCTATAATTTTATCATCCAATGACACTTTTCAAACAATATTTTTATAAAATAAATAATATTTAATTTTACTGATGGGAACCGGATGAAAAAATCATTTCTCTCTCCTCACATCAAGTTACAGAGAATTCTCTAAACTTGGAGTTCTCTCTATTTTAGAGAACAATATAGAGAATCTGTTGGAGCAAAATAGAGAACAAAATATCCATTTCTCTATTTTAGAGAATCTATTGGAGATGCTCTAATAAATTAGTGGATGTCTATAAGTTCCCTTTCAGTAGTTAGAAGACATTTTTCTTGGAAGCGTATTGATATCACCCACATCTATTTCTAGATTTCAAAAAGGAATTGAGGTCACTAAACAGGGAACTACAACTGCATATTTTAGAGCTCGCTGATGTTTTAATAGAGCGGCCATCACAATACGCAAGGAGAGTGGAAGACATTTCTCTTATATTCAAGAATTTGCATCATCTTCTCAATTCGTTACGTCCACATCAGGTACAATTCTCTCCACTTTTTTATGTATTTCATTTTCATTTCAAAATCTAATTAGGGGAGTTCTGTATGGATAAAGTTATCTTTGTGGATTAATCTGTTTGTATAGATTGGGGATATTTTTCTTTTGGGATGGTTTTTTCAGAGATGGAAGCAGCGTCTTTTTAATTGGGAGGGGCCTGTTTGTAAAAAACTTCGCTTTCTGCATATAGCTCCCCTCCAGAAATTACTAAATAAGTCACTTTCTGTATCATTAAGCCACCACCAAACAGTCATCTATGGTTGACCGAATAAGCTGCAAGTCCTACAAGCTCGTTAAGCTGCTAACAAACAGGCTCTTACTCAAACACCAAACATAACACCTTTTCAGGCCAGAGCAACATTGATTCACATACTCGAACTTCAGATACAAAGACGAAAGCAAGCTGTGGATGACATAAAAAGGTATGTATTGCACATTGTATCTTCCCTTTTTAAATAATTTTCAGGCTTTTTGATTTTGGGATTATGCCACCATTGAACCTTTGATGCCTAGGAGATTTAAAACCTAAGAGCAGGTGTCCATTTGGCCCACTGGCATCACCATCCCCGATAAGCGACTTAAATAGCTTGCCCTCCCAACAGAAGTGTACTTTATAACTTATAGGTTGTGGGTTCAATGTATCTGTTGGTGAATATTTTAAAAATAAGTAGACCTTGATATCGAATAAATGATACAAACTGGAAGTCTATTTGCATACATGGCTGTTACTCTGAGGAATAATAGATTTTGAGTGGCCGTAGCATCTTAATGCCGTCGCGATTTTCAGCCAGTGTCTTGAATTGCTGATATTTAGGGGATGTTTGGTTCGCAAAATGGAGTTTGATGGAATTGGAATCCATCAAAGGAATTTGACTTTGAAAGAATTGGAATGGAGTTTTATGGAATTTGACCATGTGTTTGGGGGTGTTTGGTTTGCAAAATGGTGTTTGGTGGAATTGAAATCTATTGAAGGAATTTGACTTTCAAAAATTGGCATGGAGTTGTATGGAATTCGTATGGAGTGTCTCAAAAGAATTGGTATCTCCATCTTTGCTTGGGAGAGGGTAGTTGTGACGACGACAGTGGTGGAGGTGGTGGGTGGGGGATGGGGTGGCAGTTGTGACAACGACAATAGTGACATGGTGGTCACTGGTGGGTTGGGAGTGGGTGGCGGTTGGGGGATGGGGTGGCAGTTGTGACAACGACAATAGTGACATGGTGGTCACTGGTGGGTTGGGAGTGGGTGGCGGTTGGGGGATGGGGTGGCAGTTGTGACAACGACAATAGTGACATGGTGGTCACTGGTGGGTTGGGAGTGGGTGGCGGTTG
>NW_020200567.1:0-15919 GCF_001531365.2 Cynara cardunculus var. scolymus | reverse complement strand
GAATTTGACTACACATTTGATTGACAGTTATTGAAATAAAATCTCACAAAAGAATAAAAATATGCATACATCAAGGGTGGGGGTGATAGTTCTGATGATGACAATAATGGTGTGGTGGTGTTGGGGTTGGGTGGGAGGTGGCTACGACTGGTGTGGCTATGACGATGGGGTCGGGGTGGAGATGTTGGCGTGCGGTGTGGGTGGTGTGGTGGGTTGGTTAAATTGAATGGAAAAATTCATTTTGTCTTTTTAAAACAACATTATAATATCTACCACGAAATGTAATTCAAATTTATTCACTTATGTCAAAGAAAGATCAAAACCCATCGTGGAATTTCGTAGAAGAATTAAAATCTACATTAATGACATGGTGATAGGGGTGGGGTGTAGTGGGGGTGGGGGTTAGGGATGAGGAAATGACAATGACATGGTAGCATGGTTGTGGTAGGGGCAGAGATGAATGGTTGTGGTGGGGGCAGAGATGGATGGTGTTGGTTAAATTGGATGTGAAAGAATGAAATTTCATTCATTTATATAAGCCAAAAAATGATGAATTCATTAATTTGTAGAATTCAAAAGAATTTAAAGAATTCCATCAAGAAGTAAACCAAACAAATGAATTGAAATTTGGTCAAAGGAATTTGTTATTCCAATTACATTGAATTTCTACGAATTCAGCGAACCAAACAACCCCGAGGAGTATGGAAAATCCCACTGGCTAAGGAGATTCTAACTAGTGGCCAATGGGGCAGATCCCCTAAACTAAGAAGCTATTTAGTAAACGCTTAGCTCGATAATTGCTTACTGGCAATATCACCATCCTCGATTATCTTATCGAGTAATATCCACTATCAAAATGGATTGTTGTGTGTTTCATTTACTCATAAGATTATTGGCTCTTCCTATGCCTCTTACCGAATAAGATTTTAAATCCTTGTCATGTTCACCCGAAAAATAAGTAATATTCGATATTAACCGTTTAAATTAGCACTTAAGATTATATGTTAAAAAATCATGACTTGTTGATTAAGTAAAAGTTTGAGATTTTTAATGAATAACAATATTTTTTCTCTTCGAGATAAAGCAAAGTTACCTACGATTCTGAGAGACTATTGAAAGAGATATAACAGTCATATCTCGTTTCGTTTGGTTTGGTTAGGTTAGGTTAATAAAATACATAATGAAACTTGGTGGGTTAATTCATCATTAGTCAATTGTTTGAGGGCCTAAACTGACAATAGTATGCATTGGATGGACCATAACCGTTAAAGTTCATACCTAAAGGGGTGAAAATAAATATCATACTAGATTTAGGCCACGTAGAACGTTAGAAGTTTCTCGAGACAAATCCCCCCTCAAAATTTTCGTTGCGTGAAATTCAATCAGGTGGATCGCTGCGAATTAGGGCACGGATATAGATCGATCAGTTTTGTTGAAGGTATCATCCTAATCTTCTTATGCAATTGGTATTTTTTATCAGTTTTATGTATTTTACGACATCGGTAATTGCAAATTTTGTGTTTTCTGATGAATATATCTGCCAATTAATCGTTATCGTATTCAACATGTGATCGATCTCAATCTCTAGGGGTAGTTTTCTGATCTTCTTCGTACTCTAGTCGTATATGATTAAAATTTTGTTTGCAATTTCACGTTTCGTCGTCGTTTTCACATCGATGTTATTTGATCAATCGTTGTCGAACCTCATAGTTATTACTTGGATACATGGATATTTTCATTCTTGTTATTGATCATGTTTTCTTGATGAATTTATGCTTCAATTTCCTCTCTGTTGATTCATTCAGTGTAGATTACCGTTTTTATGTGAATATATGATTGATGTTACGGAAATCTGTTATGGTTAATGCCTTAAATTAATGGTGGATCTTTGTTTTATTGCTTGTGATTATCGGCTAGTGAAACATGTTGCTCGTGCTTAAAATTATTTCCCAATTAATGAAAGTAAACATGGTTACATGGTGGCTTTCTGGGAATGGGTAACATGTTGCACTAGTGAGAAACTATATAAAATTTTGGATTTTGCAAGTTAGTTGACTGGTGTCCATACTTTGAATGAGGACTATAAGTCTATAAGGAAGTTGTTTATGATCAACATTCTCCTATTTATGGCTGCTTTATTTTCACTTAGGGTGAAGAATGAGGGGTAGAAGTTACAGCTACAGCCCTTCACCACCAAGATCCCGGAGCAGAAGGTATCGAAGTCCAAGCCCAAGGGGTCGTTATGGTGGTCGTCCTAGAGATCTTCCTACTAGCCTATTGGTTCGCAACCTTCGTCTTGATTGTAGGTTTGTTCTGATCGTCTCCTGTTACTGTGTTACATGTTGCCACAAATCCTTCTAACTTTTGTTGTCTGTCTCATGCCATACAAAAAGCAGATTCTGGTATTTGAACTTTATAACTTGCTAGATGAAAGCTTTGATTGCTGTATCAAACAGCATACCACAGCTAGCATGTGGCTGGTTTGCATTGGTATTTACTAACCACAACACTGCCTGCATTCTATGTTCTGTGATGATGTAGTCAGCCGTTCTTTAATTCAAGAATCTGAAGAGATGATTATTAGTTCCTTGCTACTTACAAAACATGGTTGGAAATTCTTATTATTGTTTTTTCTATTATAATTGTTCGTCATGTTTAAGACTCTGATTCTTCTGCATGAAAAGTAATCCTACAGCCATTCCTCCACTAGAGGTTGCTTTCCAATCCTCATAAAGTTGTATACTGTATTACTTTTTGCTTTGTTATTTGTTCCTATAATTTTTATTACTTTACTTTACCCTCTTTCTATATTTTATACCTTTTGGGAGGAGTGAAAGTTAAAGAGTTAGCATTGACATGGTCTTCAAAAATAATTATTGAAACATGTATTTCCTTTTTCATGATTTTAATTACTCTCTTGTTCTTGGAGTATTGGCATTTGTAGCTTGCAATACAATCTACCAAAATGTTATGTGGTGGTTGTAATCATGCAAAAATGGCTTCACAGTGAGCGGGGTTATTGACATGTGTTATGGCATAAATTATATTGGATGATAATGAATTTACACTATGTATTACAAGGAGATGCAGTAATTTTCGTAGTACATTGAGATTTTATCTATTGTTTTTTTAACATTGATCATTATTTTAACCTCGTTGTTTGCAGACCAGAAGATCTCCGTGTGCCATTTGGAGAGTTTGGCCCTCTGAAGGATGTTTACTTGCCACGAGACTATTATACAGGGTGAGCATGGCTTAGTTGCATAAAGAAATGTTTGGGTTCTGCCTCTTTGCTCTCTCAACAATTTGGACTCGAATTAAATAATTGATGTGATCAACAATTGTCTAATTTTCATATTAGTTGCTAGACATGCTCGTTCACATATTCAGTTGTTGAATTACATGATGGTAGGCGCCCATTTGTCATTTATATTTATTTAAGCAAATTGGTTTGTTTATTGGAAGTGTCGAAGACAAATGAAGTAAGAGACTTTTATCAAGATGATTTTGTGTACTTGAAGATTGAAGGAAGTTGGTTATAATACATTGTGAAGAAGTTCAATTGTTGAAGAACTTCACATAAAAACCTTCACTATGTAAGGTTAGCATCTGTTTTTTTGACTATATTTGGAGCGATCTTTTGAGGGATGTTCTTTTTTTGCTTTTTGTTTTTTAATTTAGCTGAATATATATGGCGTCTGGAATAGAGGATGCATACTGCCCAAGTATTCATGTGTTATTTGTATGTACATGTGTGGCTTTTTCATGTGTATACATGATGACGATAAATATACGTGTACTCCTGTAAGCAATGACATTACATTAGCGACTTTGATCGTTTTTATATGGGCACATTAGTGACTGTTATCAAAATTATGTTGCAGAGAGCCACGTGGTTTTGGTTTTGTCCAATATCTTGACCCAGATGATGCTGCTGAAGCCAAGTATCAGATGGACGGCCAAATTCTTCTTGGTAGGGAGCTGACAGTTGTGTTTGCTGAGGAAAATAGGAAGAAGCCTTCAGATATGAGAGCAAGAGAACGTTTCAGGTGAGTTTATTATGTTGGCGAATGCTTGTGCTTTTCCTCTGTTGCTGTTGTTCTTGACAAATATTTGTGTGGTCAGAGACGAATCCACAAAAATTTCCAAGCGGGCACAAAATATTTAGCATTAGGATAAAATAAACAAAAATTAGTTTATAAAAGTATGATTAAATTTAAAATGGCACACAAATGGTTTTTTGCAACACCCAGGTGGTTTTTTTATTCTTCTTTTTCATTGCCATTACCAAAAAATTAGAAGGGTTCCAAAGGAAACTTGAACTTGCAGCCTGTGATGCCACTACCAGTAGTCTGCAACTGCTTTTTTATCAACTTAGGGGAGTACACATCAAATTAAAATGGATGCATTTTTAACACTCATGATAAGAGTTCCACTATGTCATGGGAACCCTCCCTCCTTAAATCCGATACTGCGGCTGACGTTGATATATTTTGTTACATAAGAGTCATATATCTGTTATTCTTTTGACGTCTAGTTAGTGTTATTGACGACAGGGGCCGATCATATGATCGTAGAGGGTCATCCATCCGTTACTCTCGTTCACCCCCACGTGGAAGATCATATCATCGCAGTCCAAGATACTATTCTCCCCCAAGACAGGATCATTACTCAAGGTATGTGGTTAGTCATGCATCGTTTGATCACCCAACTTGTGGAATGAGGCGGTAATAGTGTCTGCGGATATGAAGCAGGTCCATTTCACCTCGAAACCGCAGGTACAGAGAAAGAGACAGGTCTTATTCAAGGTCTCCATATGGGTCAAGGAGCAGGAGTCCAACCCCGCTCAGGAGCAGGAGTCCGGAAGGTTATTAGGTGAGGCAATTTTCTGATGGATTAATGAATTATGTTCTGAATGTTTGCTGTGATGTAAACTACTCACTAGCCTAGTCCTAGAAAGTTTGAACTCAGATCCCCTTTGGCATTTGATACTTCCCTGGATGAACTTGATTTGGTTTGTGTTTTTTTTTGGGTCTGCTTTACTGTGTGGTCCGTGTGTATGCAGATTTTTTTATTGACAGGACGGGACAAGGTAGGCAGGTGAAAGAATTTATGAACGGGTATTATGTTTTAATTTGATATGCGTAGTTTAGTAATTTACCGATCTATTCCAGTAGTCTCATGCTCGATCTCCATAGAACACTATCCTCACGGTTGGGCCATGTCCCTGATATTAAACGGAGAACTCAGGACTAGGAAAGAACGTGGAGGGTCGTTCTTGGGCAGATCTTGCTTCTAAACATAAGGGATAGGGGTCCTCAAGTAGAGTACAATAGCTGTATCTTGTCTTATAGCCTGTGGGTCGAGTCGAGTTGCCTTTTTCGTGGGTATTGTTCCACCGATTTTGGTAGGATGGAAAAAATACATTTTTGCCCCAATCTGTCATATATTGTCAGTCTATGACGAATGAGACATAGTACAAATTTTTGTTCCGTCATGTAAGTAAACCGTAGTAAAAAATGCTGCTGCTACCGCTACTGCTACAATTCTGACCCATTATCGTGTCGGTATTCGTCGACATTAGTAATATGTTCAGGATGTCCCACATCTTACTGTAAGATGTCTCGTCTCTTCAAAATTCTGGAGGGTGCTCGATTTGTTTCAGGAAACGAAGATGTGAACGGAAACGACACAGTTTTGGATATGAATAATTATTAAATTTTAATTTGACTCTCAATTAATATATTTATTTTCAGCACTTAAAAAAAACTGTGCATTAAATGTAGATTCGTGAGTTTAGTTATCTATTTTTTCTGAAGTTGATGCTTATTTAACAAACATAAATAACTACGTCGTTAATTATTTTGGGACCCACAGAAAATGTAAGAAAAAGGTCTGAATGGAAACAAAACAAGAAACATTTTTTTACCCTTCAGTACCAAAAAAAGTAACATCTATAGGTTTTCTATTTTAGTAGATAAAGGTTTTAACAGTCTCGTCTGTATGCAATTTCAGATATTTAACCTTTTTTATTGTGTCTATTTAATTAGTTGATTTAAAACAGCAAGTGCCATAAAAGTTGTAACAACTTTATATGAATTATCAGTTAAGCACTTACTGGTGTGAGTCACCATCCTATTTACCTTATTGGGTGACATTTCTAACCATCAAAATGTATTTTTGATAGACATCTTCTACCGGGTCATTGCTACCAAATTCTTATTGAATAAGAGTCTTTTCCTTCAGTTGGCGGATAAGATTCTTGGTCATTATTGTGCTTCTTATTGAATAAGATTTTCGATCCTTGTCATGTTCATCTTATCTCTATGTTCATTAGATAAGTGTTTATCTGGTAAGAGTTTGGTAATTGGTTCTTATTTTTGGTGGTCACTTTTGGCCCATCTAACAAAACCTTCTACACACATTTGGTCGTTAGCTCGCCTAGAAAACTATAACTTACCCATAGTTTTCTACACTTGAATACTCTAAATAACATTGACCATGACCATTTTTGAATCAAATAATAAGAAAATTGTACATTACACGCAATCAGAAAGTGACGCGATTTTTTGTCTTTATTTGATAATTGAATATTTTGCTAACATGCTCTTCCGATTTTAATATTCACTCATAGTAAGATAAGATTCCCGATGACTTGTGTTTTCATTTTATTTTTATTATACTTTTTCGCTAAATAATTGAGTTGTCAATTTAGTGTGCCCACTTTACCTTTAACGTACTGTTTCAAGGGATATTGCAACGAGTGGATATGGTTTCTAGAAGAAAAGACGTTTTCCGATAAAGTCACAAGATGTAGCCGTAGATCATGGGTTTGTTTCGGTACGATAGGTTTTATCTGACGGAAAGTGAAAGAAGGAAGGAAATGTAAACAGGTTGAATATGACGGCGGGTCACTTGAGGACTAATAGGATCTCGAAAATTAACGAGATGTTTGGAGCATTATATAATTAATAGGATGAATAACGATAACCTAAACGATCTGTAACAGGATCTTGAAAAATAACAACATCTTTGCAGTTGTAGAGTCATATCATTTGTACTATCAATAACGACACTAGAAACGGTTTGTATAGAATTTAATGGCCTTTTTAGTCAACCATAAGCCATATTCTCAATTATGTTTCGCAATTATAGAGCTTTGTACTATACGTATGTTCAACAAGACGCTTATAATGGTTTATGACATATCCTCAATTATATTTTATGATTGTACTGTATTTATGTTAAACAAATTTATAATGTTCTAGATTGATTCTATAATTTATATGATAATACAAGACAAGTCAACATCATCAAACATAAAAACTTATCTCTTCATTGATAACGATTCTATCCTCTTTCATATATTAAAAGACGGTGTTGTCTCGAGAATTTATTATCATAAAGGATAAAATAAAAGGCAAACAAGGTTGATTTCAGTAAGTGTATTTTATCATCACCTATTAAAAACAAGAACTTAAAAACAAGATCTTAAAATAATACTGAACGACACATAATTATTAAAAAGATAACCACAAAAACTCGATTTTTTTAACATATTATATTCAAGAAATATTTAAAAAGGTACATAGACACAATATAATGCTACAAAACTTACATAACATTGTGCATAGGCATAATATATACATTTATATATATATATATATATATATACATATATATATATATATTATATATATCAAAAAGGGTAAAAGTGGAAATGATAAAAATACTCCATCAAATCTCGACGAGGCAACCCGATTGCACAAACCCAGAAAACTCATTGGGGACGTCTACCTTTACGAATTTACCATTATGCCCTTGGTTGGTCTTTTCCACCACAAAAGCCGCTTGTGGTGCACCTTGGTAAGCCGAACCGGTGACCAAAGACCGGTCCCCCAGGTCAACACCGCAGGTCCCTACTTGTACGGCCGGTTCGGACCCATCCCAAGACGTGAGATTACCACTTTGCTCAAAGGACACACAAGACCTCGGACACCGGCTCACCCGCCAAGCCTCGTCCACGCGCCGCCATGTTCCGGTGGAAGTTTCTAGAACCTCCGCGCTGTTCTTGAACCGTCCTTGGCTATCGGTATCGTAGCCGCTGACGACCCAAAACTCCGAGCCGATCACCACTCCTTCACACTCGTCTCGCTCCTCACTCATCGGAGTCAACTCAGTCCACTCGTCCGATCCAATATCGTACATCCAGGCGCTTCTAAGAGCGTTTTTGTTCTCGTCGTGTCCACCGGCGACGTAGACTTTCCCGTTACATGCGCCGGCAGCAAAAAAGGAACGAGTCGATGGCATATCCATCCGCTGAGTCCACTTCCGAGTTGTGAACTCGTACACGAACACGTCACGTAGCGGTTCCCAACTCACTGGGTTCCACCCGCCCATCACCACCAGCTTCCCTTCCGAGCTAGCAAGCTGGCAGAACAGCGGCAACCCATCCGGGTACTTGGGTACCGGGTCGATTTGGACCCAGATACATGTGGTCGGGTCGAAAACCGACAACCCGTATTTCGGCTGTTTTTCGGGTTTTTCGTTTAACCCGGCCGATTCAGGGTGAATCGGAAGCGATTGAACGAAACAAGCGACTTTCCGAGTAAACCCATTTTGTTTCCGGTGATAATAGAAGTCCTGGCTTTGTAGAAGTCGGCGCCACCGCCGGCAGACATGGGAGGCGACGGCGTGAGCTCCATAGTGCAAACGAGTCAAGCACTCGAGGGCGATTTCATGAGGTAAACCCGGGATCAACTCAGTGAAATCATGATTGGGTTCCATTTTCGTGATTTTCTCAAACTTATTTGTTTCCAGGAGAAAATTGGTGGATTGTAGAAAGAGGGAAAAAAGGTTCACGAAGGAAAAGGGTTATTGAATTCGGATATTTATAGGAAGAAGTGTATAATCAGATAGGGATGGCTGTCACAAGCTATCTTGAGGCCTAGCACTCAGATGCTGACACGTGGTGCACACAGATTGATTATTAGTAGAAAAAATCGATGCCATATTCCTTAGAAAAATGGAGTAATTAAATGTTCACTTTTGACAAATTTTCATGCCCTTTTTCTTTATTTACTTTAATTTAATATATATTTCCAAAAGTTGGAATATTGAAATTTATAACAAACAATAGTTTCTGTTTCAAAATTACAAGATAATCATCGTGATTTATAATATTGTTTAAATTTGTTCTTTCTCTCTAATAACCGTTAAAAATCTATTAAATGAAGATACATTTTTGTTTTTTCTATCGATTTGTTTTGATTTTTATCTGATCAAAAACCACACTGATCAAAATCATAAAATCGATTTTAATTAAATAAAAAATCAATAAAAAAAACCCATTTAACATATTCTTTAACGTTCATGAAAAGATCAAATCCAAAACCTTTTTGCAAGCAATCACTGGCACCAATTTGTAGTTTACTCATGAATTTAAATAATATCTTGAATTATTTTCTATTTTGTTATAAATACGTCTTATTCATAAATTAAAATAATACACGTTATACAAAAATATCTGTCCAATAAAAGCTTATTCGCTAACATCGTCTGATACCATGATGCTGAATCTAATTTATATTTTAATTGTATATTTCTACTTTAAAATTTAGATGTTTATGTTTTTCTAGTTAACCTGAATATCCAACCCGTTATATGAGCCGACTAATCCCAGGTTGATCACCTGTTTTGCGGGTAGCTCGAAGTCACTGCATTTGAACCTCCGTAGCCACAAGAGAATTTTTATTACTCCTTGGATTTGAATTTGAGACCTTCAAACACTTTTGACATTTGAAATTCAAGCTCAAATCAGTTCAAACCAATCAGACACCACCCATGTGATTGATGTTATATGTTTGTTCTCCTTTCAAAATACCACTTTTTGTACAAATGCTACAATTGTATATAACTTCAAAAATTCTTCACATGGGACCAATGTGCTCACCAATAGTGTTGCTCCAATTTCATTTATTCGAAAAAAACTGTAGCATTTATTATGAAAAATCAGTGTCAAATTAACTTGTTCGATTCTTACTTGTTTTTATTTTCCTGACCCACAATTCCTATACCAAAGTGTGAGAACCATAATTTTATAGCATTATGACACAACATGGTCATTCAATGTGATGAATTAGTTGAACTGCAACTGATATCGTAAATAAAATTAATAGCCCAAAATAGTCAAAATCAGATTAATAAGATTCATCGATTGTGCAAAACCGTACCATGAAGCGTGTCGTTCTGAAATGTTGCCAACAAATTGGACGCCAAATACATATATCGAACAGTAAGTGTATATGTGAACGAAAATAACAACGTCGATTCTAGTTTGTTGCAACTAAATGAGTATAGATAGGTCTTAAAATTCTCATCTGCCTCGCTTTGTGCATACTGGCACGAGAAGTAAATAGCTCAGAGAAATCAATGATCAGTTAATTTTTTTTACTGAAAAGCAGTTAACACAAGAAGTAAGCTTCATCATCAAGTTTACCGTCTTACGTGTTCTTTTGAAATATTAGTAACCATCGAGAATGAAATTTGGTCATGCATATACGTCTGAATTAACGATGATATCGAAAGGTTTTTGGTAGTTGACTTTCTAAAGTCAAACTATAAATTTTGGCTTAAATCATGATGTTTTGACATAAAATCCAATTGTGGATGTTTTAATTTAGTTTTTAAAGAGTGGTTGAAGTGTTCAAGTGGATATTCCCAAATTTAAAAATTTATTTAAATAATATTGTAAACTCAAAGTGTTAATGGTTGACTTTTTATTACAAGTCAAACTATGGTTGATTTATGTAAAAAGGGATTAAAATCAATGCTACATGATATTTATGAAGATAAAGTTGTGACTGATTAGTGAAGATCGGGTTAGTATAAATGTATGATTATCGTGAATGTTTGTAAGACTGATAAATTCTGATATCTGAAGTTTGGGAGAAACACAGTGGATTTTACAGACACTGAAATATGTAGAATATGGTGTGTTAGTGTACCGAATGCATATTAAAATGAGGCATTTATGTACATACAAGTTTTGTATCCGACAATTTGTCCTCATAAATGCATGTGTCAGTTGTTTTCTAATAGGATACGAAAATGAGATGTTGCATCTATAGTCACATGCCCAACTTTCGGTTAGCATGTCATGTAGTGAATTGTGGCTCAGGTAGCTTCGAGATTAGTCTTGGTTAGAGTTGGTGGATCGACTCTGAAAAAATCTTGGTTTGGTATAACTCTGATTAAGCGATCCAATAGAAGTCGGATTGGTTCAAATCTGAAAAGGTAAAGACATGACCTAGACTGACAGTCTTGACTGGTCCACGCTCATCCCCTAGGGAATCAGCGATCTCAGTCGTTTTATAAATGAAATAACAACCCAGATCAAATTTTACCTGTCTGGACTATTGTAGGTCTAGGCCAAACAATTTTTGTCTTAAAAAAGACGGATTGTTTGGCCAAATCCATGTAGATGATGGCACCGTCCGACCTTTATTTTGCCATGTTAGGTCTTTCAGTACCCATCCAACCATCCATTTTTTTTCTTGATATTATTAGTCTATTGCCTAATGGGAAACTTGACAAATACGCATCTAATTCTTTGTGGTTGTACACCATACATTTCAGGGCTCAAATTACTCAACGAATGCGTCTTGGTGAAGCTAGTTTGTTGTCGATGGAACATCAAGAAATTGCACCTCTGCTTGGACACTTGTATGCTGTACATGAATTTGAGGTCCTACTGCCCCATAAGATGAATTTTCGGTATTTTTTTTGTTAGGAAGTTAATTCAATATTTTATTGGCAGAATACATATTGGTTTTAGAAAATTGAGTATAGACTCTTTGGTAAAAAGCTTGAGTTGATTTTAAGCACACAAAGTATCATTTATTAAGATTTAAGTATCAATGAATGAACACATGTGATTTAGATCTCAAGTTTGGAGGGCGGTTGTAACGAAAGTAATAGAGCGTTTTCGATTGTTTGTACGTTTTTTTTTATTGGATAAAGGTTTTGGTTTTTTTTAATCATGGGTGTACAAGCCAATTTGTGCGCATCTCGATTAATCTTATGGGTCCTATAAAACAGTGAAGAAAATTTTCAGTGAACTTGCAGGACTCGAAGTAGTGACCTCTGAGTAGTATCCTCAAAGGTCAAAGCTTTATTCTCAGTTGAACTAACTAGGGTGCTAAAAAATCTGATCAACCTGATCAACCCAATTGAACGCAAAATAACTCAATCCATAACAACCGAATGACTAATCGGGTTGTAACATCTGTTAGTGAATGTCCAAGAACCAATCATATGATGATTGTAAATTTAAATTTTGTTTCATGAAATTAATAAATAAATAAATAAAAGGCGTTGCCTATTTTATTATGTTTGTATTATACTCTATGTTAATTTCCCCAGTTAAATATTATTATTAGTATAAGGTTGAATTAATATGATAATAACCATCATATGTAGGAAATTATATAGAGATATTAAAACTATATATTTATATGTGTGTATATATATATATATATATATATATATATATTAACCGATGCACCACATGGTTGGATTGTTCAAATGTTTCAACCCGACCTATAAACACCCTAAAATAAACCCCACAAAGTTTTTTTCTCAAACTAATGTTTCAATAAACTTCATGATTTTTTTTTCCTCATTTTTTTTAATTTTTCCCATAATTTATTCCTATTAATCATTATTTATTTATTCTTTATTATAAATTAATTATTAATCAAAAAGTATTTTGAAAAATTGTTAATTAATATACTTATCAAAAATATTAATAATATACTTTAAAAATATACAATAACTAATATGTATAGGCCACTTAAAATAATCGATTAATAAAGAAAATTTTAAAAATTGATATTTTATTTACCCTAATTAATAATTCTATAAATTATTTTAATTCTTAACACAAGATAATAATTTTTTATCATGTCTTTTTTGGTTATTTACATTTCTCAACTAGTTTTGTCAAACATGATAAGTTTATCAGCATATTATAGCCACTCAGCTCGTTTGACAAACATGGTCAAAGAGTTTTCACTGACTTCTAAATTGGAAATCATTCATGTAGACATCCGAGCTAAAAGTATTCGCTGAAATTGCCGTAAGTTGCAAATACTGAACCGATTTAAAAAAAATATCTGAACCGATTTAAAAAAATATTTCTTAAAAATGTTGAATACCCACACAAACACAAAGGGCATTTTCAATTTGGATTGTTTCCTCAAAATAGAATAAACTAATTCAAGTCATATACCTAAAATGTTTAAATTCTTATAAATATTTGTTTATATAAAAATTGATTTTATAAACCATTTAGTGAAGTTCATACAAAAGGAGTTATTATCAAAAATATTTTATCACATTAAAAGGGTACTCGTGTAATGCAACGATATATATATCTCGATTTTAATGTTTTGTTTTATTCCGTTTTTGTGGATGTTTTAATACGGTTTTTATGTGGTGTTGAGAAAAAAAAATGATTTTATTTTTGAATAAAATATAAATTTGAAAATATCATAAAATTTTGTAAATAGATATATCAATATTAGTATTAAATTAACTATTTAAAAGTTATTGTTTTTGTGTAATTTCTTTAATTCAAATTTTTTATTATAATTTAATTTAGATTTAATAACAAAGTAATTTATTTTTGATTTAATAATTTTTTATAAGAATAATAATTAAGTAATCTGTTAGAACTCATAATTATCCTAATTATATTTTAGATTTTTTATATTTAAAATGAGATGTTTATCCAATATTTGATTATATTTATCTGCAGTTAGTTACACAAATTTAAATATGAAGATTTAATAAGTTGTACTTATGCATAGTTTACTTGTAATATTAAATTTTAAGTAATATGCATCAATAAACAATACTTCATGCATAAAAAATAGTTTTTAAGAGTTTTTGTCAAATGTTTTATAATATAGTATAGATTTAGAACTTTATAATTACAGTATCTTTAACTCAGATTGATTTTTCTTGAACAGTTTTTATAATATGTCATAAGAAATATTTTCTTCATGTTCTTGATTTATATGTTTCTCGACCTAATTCATATTTTCTTGAATTTAACATTTGATATAATACAGCTAATGATAATATATTTTAACATTGTTGGTTTTTAAGATATTAGAATATAAAACACTGATATTGACAAGGGTATATAAGTTATTGATATAATATCAGTAAATTAGCACCAACATCCTGGGGCAGACCTATGTATGTCCGAGCGGGATCTTGTGTACCTGCCCAACTTATTTTTGGAAGTAAGATTTTTTTTAGGTACGAAAGGTGCATCTGCTAAGCTTTGAGATGTGTTCTGGGATGTTAGAAAATATGAGAAATATCAACCGAAAAAAGTACCTTGAAATTAACCTAAAAACCGAAAAAGACTCTTAGAATCGACCAGAAAACTTTAAGAAATCCCTTGAAATCAACAAAAAAAAAACTTTAAAAAATTCTCACAAAGCTGTGAGAATCGATTAAAAACACAACGGACGACTTTACGGATCGTCGATCCAACCTTAAAGGTATAGCTGCTCGGCAAAAATCATTGATCCGTCACTGCCAACAATGCTAATAGTTAGTGAATTCACGACTTGCTTGCAAAAAAGTGTTAATGGAACTTACGTATTATTTGGTATATAAAGATACCACTTTTAACTTTCACGAACGAAAACACCTTGCAAAAAAACAAAACGAGCAATCAAACAACCTTACTTTACAATGTTTTACATAAGAAACACTATCCCGTTCACATACGAAAAATGAGCTTTACTTTACAAAAGGTCTCAACTTCCCGTATAACATGGGTTAGTGGTTTCACGTCATCATCAAGCACAAAAACACTTCTGTCTGTACCGATGATATTCTTTTCCATATCTGGCACAGTATAGGGGTTCCTCATAACATGCACCAGTCATTTTAACTCCTAGCATACTACGGAGGCTGGCAACTTATGCCAACCCTCTTTGCATATTACAGATGCTCGCGACATCTCTTACTTCTATCTCACATTTTCTTGCAGCTGTCTTTCTGTTTTATTCGTAAACGATGAGATAATGTAAATGAAAACTCTTCCTTCGTGTGATCTCATAACAAACGTATTGCACTTCAGCTGCTGACCTTCTTTAACAACTTATAAATCCCACACACCATTGAAATGTTTTAGCAACTTACACAATAGGTCCTTCAAGTATAATTAGAGATCGATTATCCAGGTATTATCTAGGAAAAAAGTTGATTATCGGCAATCCCGACTGGCCCGAAACAAACCCCCCCCCTCCCCCTCCAATGACACTAATGTGAGGGGCATTTTTTTGACTTCCTCAATGACGAAGGCTAGTGGGGGCGTAGGATCGAACCCAAGACCTATCTTGTATATGACAGAGTCACCCTATCTTTTTACCAACTGAGCTTCACATCAGAGACAACTATGAATGTATTATAATTTTAGTCCCTCCATCCGACTTTTCATTTCATTTAGGTCAACTCAACAAACCTAGCATAACATTTAAACTTAACTCTTGAAACACCAGCGTATTGTGTTAGTTGTTTTAGGGTATTACAGTTCGTCTAGATCCATTTTGTTTTGATGGGTTTCTTGGTTCAAATCATTTCGATTCGATTATACAAATAAATTTGGTTTTAAATAATAAATTATTGTTAATTTTGAAATTAATGTAGGGAAAATTAATTATTATTGTTGGGTCACCTATTGATTTGGTGATGACCCACTGATCTGTTCCTCTACCTTAAGCAACACTTAGTAGTTATTGGTTCTTTGTAAGTTGGTGTCTTGGTACGTACTTAAAGCCATTGGCAAAATCGAAGACTAGCCGATGTGAAGACAGAAGGTCACCGATGCGGTGTT
>NW_020200566.1:379430-393110 GCF_001531365.2 Cynara cardunculus var. scolymus | reverse complement strand
TCAGCGATCACTGAACAAGCTCAGTGTATGATCGCTGGAACTGAAATTACAGATACATAAATACATCGAAAGGAAAAAGGGATTATCATCAAATCACTGAGAGAGAGGATCAACATTAATCTATACTAAATATTAATTGAAAAAATAATTTTAATATGTTTTTGAAAGTAAGAAACGGAATCGTTGATGCAGCACCCTAATAATTGAATATTCTTCAATTTTAAATTGTGATTGAGTTTTATATATCTCACACTGATTGAGAGTTGAAAGATTGACAAAAATGTTAGATATGTAAAATGAGGTCCAGATGTCTTTGTGATAACTCATGAGGTTGGTTCCTTTTGGTTGGTTTTCTTAACACCTGTGATTAGAGCATTTTGGCCGGCTCTCCGAACACATGGAGTTGGTTCATTTTGGCCAACTCTCTTTTTGCAAGAAGGGTTAATGAATATTAAAAATTAATTATATATATAATCTTTATTCTTTCTATATTTAAAAGTAAGAACCACAACCATCAATGTGACAACCTAAGATTGAGTATTATTTAATCTTGAATTCTGATTTAGTTTTGTCTATCTCATATTGATAGGTAGATAAAAGATTGACACTAAATGATAAATATATAAAGCAAGATTGGGATGTCTCTGTGACAATTCATAGGACTGACTCCCTTTGAATGATTCTCTAAACTCATGATGCTGAACTTATTTGGTTGACTCTCCTAACATAGGATTTTTGGCTAATCCTCTTTTTACAAAAAAAAAAATCTATATTAAAAGTCAAATTAATTAATTAAGTAAATTAATATATAATGCAATAAGATATTGATGTGACAAATTAGAATTTAATATTTTCAAATCATTAATTGTGGTTGAATTTGACTTGAATCTTAATTCATATTAATGAGAGAAAAAAATTCCTGAAAAACAGTTAAGTATATGAAACGAGAAGGATGCCTTGAAATATTGAAAGGGTTACAAATACACTATGAAAATTTAGTATTTTCAATTTTGAAGTATAAGGATATTGATGTGGTTCACAATTTTTTGTATATTACTTGACATGTGTTATAATCACCGTGCAACGCACGGTGCCGAGCACTAGTTAAAACATAAACCGAAGAGGAGTTGCTTTCCATCAACTCATATAAATAAAAGACGAAAAATCTTGTAAATAAGAAGACAAAACGAGTAATCCACTAGATTTTATAAAAAAAACAACATTCAGACTGTTCTGAACAGTACCAAATCAGTGTTATCAAAGAGCTTTTAGTCTAGTGATATTATAGTCTCGGCTTACATAATGGGCTGGATATCCAGGTTAATAAAAGTAAGTGGTCATGTGATCGAAAACGCACCTAGGAGTATATGAAACATCCAAAGTCGAATAAACCATGCAAATGAAATGAGGTTCACGCTACACGGTTTTGGGCTATTCATAAATCATCGGTAAAACACCAGTAACGGCAACAAAAAACACATAATCTGATAAAATTAACGAGTATTCAAGAGGAAACGTCAAACTTAAGTATAAAAATCATCCAAACGAACACTAAAAATGTCGAGAATTACAACGTCAAAAAAAGCAAGTCACCGAGATTCAGAAGCAACAAATGAGTCGTCGGTAAAAAGTTAAAGGCATCAACGAGAAATAATTCAAACTTTTTTCATATTTGGATGGGGAATGTGGCCCCCACCCCTAAAAGGTGCATCCGATCATGTCCTCCTATCCAACGTTTTCTTAAACGCATTTTAAACTACTTTCAATTTAGACCATGAAGTTTTGGTTATTTGCATTTTTAACCCCTAAAATTTCATTTTTCAAGGTTTTATACTTTCCATTTTTGTATTTTTTGCCTTTAATTTGGGGTGTTATCTACATTATATTATAAAATATTTTACAAAAACTTTTAAAAATTATTTTTTATGTATAAAGTGCTGTATATTTTAAGTAATATACATATTACTTAAAATTCAAGATTATAAGTAAATTATGCATACGTACAATTTATTAAAGCTACATGTTTGAATTCGTGTAACTAGCTGTGGATAAACATAATTAAATAAAGGATAAACATATAAACATCTCATTTTAAAATATAAAAAATTTAAAATATAATTAGAATAATTATCGAGTTCTAACAAAATAATTAATWATTATCTTTATAAGAAAATTATATTATTAAACCAAATATAAATTACTTCGTCATTGAACCTAAATTAAATTATAATAAAAAAATTGAATTAAAAAATTATACAAAAAATATGAATTTTAAATAGTTAATTTGATACTAATATCGATATATTTTTATCAAAATTTTATGATATCTTCAGTTTTATATTTTATTTAAAAATAAAAACATCACCGTTTTTTCAAAATCACATAAGACCATATTATAACATTTACGGAGATAAATAATAAAACGAAATATTAAAATCAAGATGTATATCACTGCATTGAACGAGTACCCTTCTAGTAAATATTAATAAGTAAAATTTCCAATTTAAAAAATTTAAGAGCTACTGATATTATTTTATGTAAGAAAAACAAGAATGTTATTTCGGTGGTCAAAACCTAGAGCCTTTTTGTTAATAGCTTAATGAGACTTACAGTTTATTCGGTCAGTTATACATGATTGATTGGTAGAGACTTAATGATATAAAAAGTGACTTATTCAATAAGCTTCTAGATGTGCTTTATGTAGAAGTCAAAAATTTTGCAAACTTGTTTCTCCCGGTTAAAATACATGTTGTTTTCATCTATGAAATAACTCTCTCAAACAAAAAAAAAATCCAATTTATACAAACAGATTAATCTACACAGATAACTTTATTTATACAAAACTTAATGAAAAAACAAACCACTCGACCCCTTATAAGTACAAAATCAAGACGCTTTTTAGCATTATGCTAAAGAGCGATTATGGAATTACTAAAACCAAAATTAATTTAATTACAAAAGAATCAATGGTCGAATCTATACCAATGACAAAACTGTTTTGGTCCTTCAAGCATAAATTGGCTCTGCTTTTCAAATGAAATACCAGTTAAGGAGCAGTCAAAAACAAGTATTTGAAAATTCGTGTGTCTGGGCTTGCTTCCACGGAGGTGACAATGAAGTTCTTTAATATATATATATATATATATATAAAGAACTGGTTTAGTTAACTTAATGACTAGTTAGGACTATTGAGCCAAACAAATCCAAGTTCCTAACCTGATGATTACTTAAGGATAAGAACGACATTTTCTTGGATGATCAGATCAGATCAGACCCAAGAGAATCAAAGTCCAAATCGACTAGTGTGCATCTCTAACATCCCCTAATCCCTATGCTACACACATATAAACAATTCACCACAATCCCTCTTTCAGTGCACCCCTTCTCCCGAACCCCACGATAGTATATGTGCAAAATATGCAAAAGGCGTTTTCGTGCAGCATAGTTGTTGAAAATAAAAAAATATTGAGATTCAATAAACAAAAAAATGTCCTCGTTTCTCGGATGATGTTTTCTGTAGTATTTTATTTGGAGCTTAGAAATTAAAAAGAGGGATGTGTGAAATGATTAGTATATTAATGAGGGTGAGTGGCAATCATGGTTAAAGTTGGGTTTAAAAGTAAGTAGAGTAGGTTTCTAATGCTTGAATAAAGTGAATGTTGAGTCATGTTATCCCACACTAAGTGTAATGGCCATTCACACCTTCAACTTCTATCTTTTATTTAAAACAATAATCATATGGCTTATTGAAATTAAGCTTAATATATTTATTGAAGATATGATATTCAATGAGAATGTTAAAGTGAATTAGGGCAATTTATATGAAAAAGTAATGTATTTTAGTTTGATTTCTATTTTGGATAAACGTACTTTCAAAACTTTCATTTTGGTACCTAAGATGTAAAGTTTTAAACATTTAAGTTCATGGGTAACCGGTTGAAGCATTAATCAGTTACCAAGCTGATGTAGCGAGTGACGTGGTATCCAACTCAATATTATTTAATGACATGGATATCTTAATCTAAAATTGGTTTTTATGTATATGTTATTTTATGGCAACTGGTTACCAGGGGATGGAGCTTAATGGTGTAAGGGCGACTTGGCCCGCAACGTAGATTGCGCCAAAAGTTGTCTATATTTCTGATTTAGTATCTCATTTGTACCATATATGATGGAATATAGTATCGCATGTGATTATCCATGGTAAAGGGACTGTTCTTGCGTTCTCGTAAAATAAAAGTGTTTTCGTTTGAACATTCCCCCCCCCCCCGGCGCGCGCGCACACACACACACACACACACACACATATATATATATATATATATAGGGTTGGGTTCACGTGAGACAAAGAGTTTTTTCGTGAGACCCGTAAGACCAATTTATGTTCACTGATCAACTTTATAAGCTAATTCAACTTTATAAGCTAATGACCTAATGGTCTAAAGTTGCATGGTGGCAATTTTGTGATTATTGAGAAGTCTCGTGACAATTTTGTGATTATGAATGTTCAGATTGTAGATCTAATCCAATGGTTGAGAATTGGTCTTACGCGTCTCACGAAAAACATTTGGTCTCACATGATCACAAGTCTCTCTCTCTCTATCTATCTATCTATCTATCTATCTATCTATCTATCTATCTATCTATATATATATATATATATATATATATATATATATTGTGTAATGAAACAATATTTACATTGATTTGAATTAATTAAAACTTTTTAAATGTTTTTCCTCCAACTTAAATGGAGGAAATCCTTTGGCTAAACTTTGTGTTACACAAACTATATTATATATCCAATCACTTTTAGTAATCCACTAATTAGGGAATAATTTAACTTTTTAATTAAGCTAGGTTTCAAGCTCTAATAAGTCCAACCAATATAAATAATCACATTAAATATATATGTGGCTAATCTCAGTGGCAATCAATTCTCATATATATGCGTTTTTTTATTAATTAAACAGTCCAATTGAACAAATCTTTTAATACTCTATTTTATAAATGTCCAAAAGAAATATGTACCTGAACATATCAGTCAAGCAAGTTTCCTCGTCCATTCCACACAGACTTTAAATCGTTTACAGGATCTCCAACATGATTTGACTAAGTTAAATCATTAATTAGATTCTTGACATGATTTGACGCTAATCATAACTTAAACTCTTAATACGGTTTTGGATGGGATTTTTCTTACAAGAAAACTGAAACCAATTTTTAATTTTGAAAGGGCAAATTGCATGAAAAAGTAACGTAGTTTAACTTGATTCCTAACGTACTTTCAAAACTTCCATTTTGGTTCTTAAGATGTAAAGTTTTAAACGTTTAAGTACTTGGGTAACCAGTTGATGTAGCGAGTGATGTAGTATCAAATTCGGCATTATTTGTCATTTAACCCAATTTCATCACATCATTCGCCACATCAGTATGGTAACCGGTTAATGATTCAACCGGTTACCCGAGTACTTAAATGTTTAAAACTTTACATCTAAGTTACCAAAATGAAAGTTTTGAAAGTACGTTACCCAAAATAGATCCAAACTCGCTATGCGAGCCAACTAAGCCCAGGGCGACCACCTGCTTTGCGGGTAGCCCGGAGTCACCACATTTGAACCTCCGTGGCCACAAAGGGATTTTTATTACTCATTGGATTTGAACCTGGGACCTCCATGTACTTTTGACCTTTGAAACTCAAGCTCAAACCAATCATGCACCACTCTTGTGGTTAAATAAATAGAAACTTTAAAACATATTATCTGGTTTTTTGTTTACTAAGGGACCGTTTACCAAACGTTTACTCGGGTAAGCGCTTATCAAATCACATTACCTTATCGGATGAATATGGTAAAGACTAAGAATCATACTCGGTAAGTGAAGGTGACGACTCTTACCACAATAAACGCTTACTGGATAAATTGTTGCATACGATATCGTTTTTGTGAACTAAAGTCTTACCCGATAAGTAAGTGGTAATATTAAATTTTATCGGTAAACGATTACTAGGTGAGTGTTTAGTAAATGACCCATAACTAATGATTACTTTTGTTAATATATCCAAAAATGACATATTGCAAGAATCATATTTTGGCAAATCATAAGAATCTAAATACAAACAATTTTTTTACATAATATTTAGTTTCAAAAGTGTTTGGAGGTCCCAAGTTCAAATTCAAGGAAGAATAAAATTCCCCTTGTGGCCATAGAGGTTCAAATGCAGTGACTCCGGACTATCTGCAAAGCAGATGTTCGTTCTGCTTTTAGTCGACTCACGTAGCAAGTTGGATATTCAGGTTAATTAAAAAAAATTATAAGTTTATAGAAAACAATAATTTATTTATACCCAAAAATAAAATATGATTATTTAGAAAATCATTCCACGTCTAGGGCGAGACCACATAAATTCCACTCCCCTAATGCAATGGCTTTTCTCCAAAAGTTATTTTTTTTTTAATATTATGTTAATTTGCCCTAATATTTATTCATTAAATAAATATCCAATAAATTAGATTTAAATTAGAAAAATATTTATTACAATATCTAAAGTTTTTTATACTCAAGATCTTTAAATTATATCAAAAAAAATTAATTAATTAAGGGGCCGTTTACCAAACACTTACTTGGTAAGCGTTAACAATAAAGTTTAACACTACCACTTACTTATCAGGTAAGACTTTAGTCCACCAAAACGGTGTATCAACTTATCATGGATTACGTGACACACTGACACATGTCTCATACATTCACGAATTATTCATCATGAATAATGTATGAATTTATCATGGATTACGAGTGGTATATTATCATCATGAATATTGTATTATTCATTATGAATATGAACATTCATGAACACATGTCGCACTGTCTTTTGTTGTCGATACACAACTTTTAAATGGGGTTGTGATATAATTTTTTTAAAATGTGTAATAGAAGCAAATAGGAGAAGGGTTTAAGGGGATTAACTTTATAGAGTGGGGCATAGAGAATGGGACTTTGAAAAGACACTTAAATTGGCTTTAAAAGGAAAATGCCCACTAACAAAAAGTCCTTTTTGTTTCTTGAAAATATATTTATTTATTTTAATTAAATAAAATAAAATAAAATAATGAGGGGTGGGGTGAATAATTGATGACTTGTTAACAAATTGAAAGGATGAACACAATGCAACTTCAATGAAGTGGAATACCCTTTTAATTAATTTATAAAAAGCTAAGAATTTCATCTCTCAACCTTTTTACATGCTTCTCTTTCTGTCCTCATGTGTTTGTTCTCTACCTATCATATTTTATATATATATATATATATATATATATATATATATACATACACTGAGTTTCTAGAAAAAAACCTGCAAAAAATGAAAGACTAAGGAACATTTTTATAATCATTTATTTGTACGGTATGCACGTGTACATACAAGTAATTGAAAATATTTCTTGGTTTCTATGCACATGTGCATGTGTATTCATATGTGAATACTGGACAAATTACTTGTATACACCAAATGAAAAAAGACAGTTATTTTTGTTTCATTCTTAATAAACTTGGTTATAGTTGTTGGTATTGTTGGCATATGATAAGAATTTGAAAAAAAAAAAACTAATATCCCAATTCAGTTTTATAAGGTGTATCGGATTATGGTCTGTTTTCTTTGAATGGTAGCAACGGATCTTGAACCGAATTTCATGTATATGTTTTTATCTTGAAGATGTTGCATAAAGTTAACGTCTAGTTAATAAAAGAATATGCTAAACTTTGTGTTCAAACGAACCAAAACCCTGAAGTATATTTTGTTTTAAACTAACTCATAGCATTTATAGTTTTGCTTTAAGTAAATTAATTAAAATTTAGTCATTTTAGTTTGTATACTTGGAATCATGTGAGACCAGCCTGATTTCGTGAGACCCGTGCGACCATTTTTTTATACTTGAAACTTCACAGCAAAGAAGATAACCTTCATAGTGTTTTTGCTGTGAAGGTTTGCATTTTTTTACCTTCACAACATTTTGCTATGAAGTTTTTAAGTGTAAAAAAATGGTTTCCCAGGTCTCATAAAAACATGTTGGTCTTACATAAATCCAACCCTTAGTTTGTAATGGAACTTTTTATATTTATAGTGTATGGTTCAAATCAAGAATAAAGAGGCTTAAGATGGGGGTAGACATTTTACGAATTTTAGGCCCATTATCCCAATTTTAGGCCCATTATATGATTGATATATGGGCGGCCCACGATCCAAATAAGGCCCACATTGAACTAGCACAATATTATTATATAGAACAAGACTTTTAAAAAAATTAGGATTTTGTGAGAACTGAGAAGCGTGATCTGTGTCCGATAAGATAAATGAGATATATCGGATTAATCCCCATATCAAACGTAATTTATCGATGGGTTTAAGATTAAAAATGATCAAGGGTCCAGAACTTTTTTACGCTTCTCGCTTTAACTCTACTTCTCACATGATCTTTTGCTTTAAGCATACATATTTTAACTTTTATTTAATTATATATTTTTAATTTTGAGTCAAATTATATATGTTTTATTGTAATTATAATTTTAGTTTTTAATTCTATTAGCTGATTCGGGATACATGATTCCAACCATAGAAAAATGTTAGAAGAATGATTCAATTTAAGTGAATTTCGTATGTTATTTTTATTGTTTCAAGACATTTTCGACCTTTTAATTTGTAAGACTTTTAATACATTTTGTGACGTGATCTTTTTTGTATTTTGTCTTGTAAGATCCCACATCGATTGTATTAAAGATATCAGTAGAACATAACATGTAGAAAGCGTAACTTTTCGCCATTTCCATAACATCACTCGGGATCCCAAAAAAAGGCCGAGCCGAATGATGCTTAAGTTACATATAGATCACTATATACATACAACTATACCAGAATAAACCAAACGGACCCATTAAATCCCATTCGGAAGCAGGGTATGTGCACAATTATGCCACAATCGGCATAGAACATGCTCTACCTTTTTGGAACTCGTTTAGATCAGATATTCATAAAGCAAGAAATGAGTGTCTGGAACGACAAACGGCAAGCTCTCGATGTAAAGATAGAAGCACCTTAGATTCTCTTTCGCTAGCGTAATCAAGTCCACCGAATCGCTTTCACTGGTTAGAACCCATAAGTCTCCCGACTGCACCTTCTTTAAGCTTCCACGACAAAATGGGCATGACTTAGACCTCGTGTTCCTGTTATCAACATTTTCTTTAACAAACTATCCATAATACATACGTCGCTACAATAAAATCCACTTTATAAGACGTCAAATGTGTCTAAATGTTCTAATAGACTGCTTTATAAGACTTAAATTTACAGTACCATATTACACGTCCTATATAAACGTGTTACAATAAGATGTTAGGAAGCATTTGGGATCCAAACAAGTTTTTAGGACACCTTTGAAATAGAGTGTCTTATTAGTTCTTTTACAAGACACTTGTTTTACAATTTTTTTTAAATAATGTCATATAAAAAGACCAATAAGAAACTTTATTTCAAAATTACTGTAAAAGAACGTGTTTGAACGTCCAAAAGCATCCTATCAACTTATTGCAACATTATACATCTCACAATTGTTTTGTCCTATTAACTTAAGTCTTATAAAAGAGTCTATTAGGACATTTAAGGAGCTATTTGGTTGATTTTTCATTAAGCCCTGTATGAATAAAACTGTCTATGTGAATTAATTTGTCAGCATAGATCGAGAAGGTTTTTCTGTTTGGGAGGGTTTAATAGAAGAGGCGTGTCTTTTAATTGGGAGGGCCGGGTTTGGAAAAAACTTGGCTTTCTACATAAAGCTACCCTCCTAAAAGCTTATTGAATAAGCCACTTTCTATATCATTAAGCCATTACCAAACAGTCATGTATAGTTGACCGAATAAGCTGTGAGTCCAATTAAGCTCATTAAGTTGCAAACAGACAACCCCTAAATGTCTTAATAGACTGTTTTATAGGACTTAAGTTTACAGTACCAAACAATTGTGCATCTAATATAAACGTGTTCCAATACGATGTTGGAACGTATTTGGGCATCCAAACAAGTTTTTAGGGCACTTTTCAAATAAAATGTCTCGTTTCAGAATTATCGTAAAAAACTTGTTTGAATGTCCAAAAACGTCTTATTAACTTATTGTAACACCTATACATATGACACGACAATTATTTGGTGCTATAAACTTAAGTCTTATAAAGCAATCTATTAGAACATTTATACATATTTGACGTCTTATAAAGCCGGTTTTATCATACTGTGTGTGTTTCAATGTATGCATGAGCACAAAAATCTAACCAGTCGCGGAAGCACCCTATGCAAATCGAGTGGCCACAGTTTGGCAACGCCATTTTATCGCAAGTTTCCATACAAATCCCACATTCATCATCTCTATCGACCTCTTCACACGATATTTTCTTGTTATCGTCATCTTCTCTCAATTCAATCAAATAGCCCTCGAGTTGTTTAAGCGAAGGGTATATAACAGCTGCAAGAATCATCAAGATTTCCCAAAAGAAAAAAGGTCGGATTCAATTTGGAAGTAATCAGAAAACCAATACCACGATCACAAGAGTAAACGAAAAAAGACCATAGAATTCTCTAAGGGTGGCTTTTCTTTCTTGAATCGACATCGTTTGAATACCATCCACGTAAACCTGCAAATTCAAAGATTCAATCTTTTTTCATTTTGCTAACTGGGTTTTTGTAATCAAGTTGAACGGAGTTAAAAGTCGGAATCTTTTTCAAAAAATCGAGGCCTGACCTTGTATACGAGTATATGAAGAAGGCCAAGATAACTTGGAAGTGAATCGGTACAGCTATAGTCCATCCAGTCAATCAAGTAGAGCAAGAACGGAGCAAAAGTACTGTACGATAATTTCATTTGCACGGAATCCCCTCCATCGTCCGGAGGTAGGGTAGACGCTCTATGAAATACAGAGTTCAGTACTGACAACTACTGATACAGAAAGAAAAGCTAAGACTAGTAAACGGAATAGTCCCTATTGTAGGTTTTTAAACAGAACGGAGACTTAAGATTCAAGATTGGTGTTGCTATATACACCCCTACTTATGTCATAATCAGGTCAAATCATACATTGAAAATGTAAAAAGTAAATCTTGATGTTGATGTATACAAGGAAAAAATTAGTAGGTAGGGGTGCATTTAGGGTTTAGGGTTTAGTAGGTAGTCAGGCCTGTGTATGTCTGACGCCACGTTAAAACGTTGTGGCTGGCTTCTAAGGCTTGAGGCTTGATCTCACCGGCATGCCTTTGAGCTATTTAGAACTTCGGCTTGAATGCTGTATGACACCTTCTAATGCTATGTTTGGCAAACTACATGATGAACTAACCGTTCGGCTGCAAGCTAGTTGTCGGGTAATAAGCTAGCTGTTAGCCGATAAAGTAATCAAGTTTGATAAAAACTAACCTATTGATAAGCTATATCACAATGCAAGATCACCTAAAAAGATAGGGGGTTTTAAGGGCTGTTTGATTGGTTTTTCATTTAGCTGTCTGTATGGATTATTTGTCTATATAGATCGGGAAGATTTTGTTTGGGAGGACTTTTTCATAGACGGAAAGGGCATGTTTTTTTAATTGCGAAGGTCAGGTTTGAGAAAAAAAAAAAAACTTTGGCTTTCTGCATAAAGATCCATAGAGAAATTAATGAACAAGCCACTTTCTATGTTATTAAGCCATTACCAAACAAGTCATCTATAGCCGACTGAATAAGCCGTGAATTCCATTAAACTCGTTAAGCTATTGTTTGACAGAGACTTAATGATATTGAAAGTAGCTTATTCAGTAGAGCTTTATGTAACAAGTTTTTTTCGAGACCTGCCCATCCCAATTAAAATACATGATTCTCCCATGTATGAAAAAACTATTCCAAACAAAAACCTTCCTAATCTATACCGACAACTTTATCCGTACATGACTTGATGAAAAACAAGCCAAACAGCCCCTCAGAAGATGATAAACACACAGTTGGAAGATGATAATCAACAAAAAAAAATGAAATAAGCAAAAGCATTACAGATTATAGAAGTAAACTTGCTTATGATAAACAGAAACATGAACCATTAGAAGCAAGTGTGGGTTCAGTAGATTATAGCCAAAAAAAAGCAGAAATGTGAAAGATAAATTACAGGGTATTGGCATGGCGGATATCAGCTTCAAGGGCTTTAATGGATTCTCTGAAAAGAGAAGTGTTGGTGTTGGATTGTTTCTGATACATCAAATTCTGCAAATACCCTTTTCTATTCCCAAACAAACGACCACAGAAATTGATCCAAAGATGACCGAATTTGGGGTTTTTAGAGAGAGAAAATGGGGGGTTTTAGAGAGAGAGAGAGAGAGAAATGGGGGGTTGATTTGTTTGCTTAAAGGTGTAATGGAAAGAAAGGGATATCTTTGATCTTCCTTTGCTTTTTCTCTTTCTTATCGTAGCATCTTTTGTCACCTTCTAAGTATTATTTTTTTGTTGTTGTAGGCCATCGGTATCGATGTCAATGTCACGGCAAACGGGTGAGACGACTTTGTCTAAATGCAAAAACAGGTTTATTTCGAGGACACCCGTTAGCAACGGCGAATCTAGAAACTTGGATGACTGAAGTTAGATTTAGGAGCGTTGAGTTTTTTTCGAAATCGAATAACTCATCCAAACCAAAATGGTTTCAGGTTATTTGGTTTTCGGGTTAAATGGTTCATTTAATATTTATAGTTCTTTTTTTTTTTTTTACTATTTTGGTTAAGTCGAATAGCAAATTATACCATTGTTTTATATATTTTATCTCTAGATAATTAGTTTGAGGCTTTAAGCAGATAAAACAATTAACATATGATAAACCAGTTTATATATTAAAACTAAAAGAACAATATCCTCAGATGTTTAAAAAAACCATACTGAAGAACTAAGATGCAGAACCATCTCAATCTTTTTTGAAAGCCCCCTGTTACATCTGTACTAAATCTATAGATCGTCTGAAACGAATAATAAACAAAATAAAGTATAAAAGTTCATGTCATATTAAAAAATCTACAAATTAAAACAACAAAAATATTTAAAATGACAAAGTGAGAAGAATATCGAAGAGTCATTTTTGTTTTTGATCGAATTTTTTTGAAATTAAATAGTTGTTATCTTATTTTGAAATAAATTAGATAGGTTTTCATTTAGGTGGGTTCATGTATTGGGCTATATAAATCAGGGACTCAATCACACGTTAAATTGGGCCCCAAAATATGGGGGCCCTGCTTAAAAACTCATATTTAACGTGTTAATAGACAGTCATGCTAAAATGTTTTGTATTGAAATGGATTTAGCAGATCAATACATAAGATATTGGTTTGGTAGAAAAAAAAAATGCAAATGTCTAGGGTCTTATAAAAGTTTAAGGGGTTTTTTAAGCATGCAACCAAGGTATTTGTGAAGTGTAGTTTTTTTTTATGTTATATATATATATATATATAGGGTTGGGTTCACGTGAGACCAAGGGTTTTTCGTGAGACCAATTTATATTCATTGATCAACTTTATAAGCTAACGATCTAATGGTCTAAAATTGCACGGTGGCAATTTTGTAAATATTGAGAAATCTCGTGGCAATTTTGTGATTATGAATATTGAGATTGTAGATCTAATCCAAGGGTTGAGAATT
>NW_020200566.1:371977-378205 GCF_001531365.2 Cynara cardunculus var. scolymus | reverse complement strand
ATATATATATATATATATATATATATATATATATATATATATATCTTTGACTGGGGTCAAGAGACCCATTGTTTTCTATGTGGCTCCGCCACTGCCTGATAGCCTCAGCCGTTGAGTGGGTCAAAAAATACTCTCTTACATTGGTGTACTTTGATGCATGTTTTGTGTGGGACCGGTTAGATCGCTGTTTATCAACCTTTGACCAGGCATCACGGTATATCGGGAACACTGAACCTTCACAATAAAACACTACGATGGTATTAAAAAACAATGAATCTTTGCCTAAATACTGTTTTTTATGAAGGTTCAATGTTATTTTGGGTCTCATAAAAAGAGGTTGGTTTCATATGATCCCAAGTTTATCGTATGTCAATATTTGTTATAATTCCGTAAACTAGTTTTCATGTAAGATATTGGAGTGTTTATACAATGTGATTCTATATATGAAACTTCTGAGACTATATTGTATGTGGAAAAAACATTAATATGTGTTTTTCATACATGCATAGAATTAAAAAAAAATGTAAAACGATATGAATCATAACCTAAAGTGAAATTTAATGATGATACAGGCCACAGATAATCCATATTTTAATTAATTATAAAAAATATTAATTATAAAATATAAACGGGTTAGACAGGCATGTCCATATTTATTTTTACATTGTCAATGTCCGTCCGTTAATTTTAACGAACAAACCTGGGCCTGTCCATTTTCTCGATAATGGTTGTATAATAGTGTATTTCTAACGGACCAACTGGACCAGGTCTAACGGATCGTCCAACCCATAAAAAAAACTTTAAAATAGACCATTATTTAGTTCTTAACCTTTTTAATAAATGAAGTATATAAGACAATTACATAAATGGGCCCACTATGGAGCTGTCCAGTACACATGGACTATTTGGCCCATGGGAAATTGAGATGATGGTGACGTTCATTAAAAAAAGGTGAAATTTAATTTTGTTTTTTAATGAATATTGTTTATAAACTTTAATATTTAAATTTTAAATTTTGATTTTTAATGTTTTGTCAATTTTCAATCCGATTCATGACAAAGGAGTTTACGACCGTGGTATTTGCATTGAAGATTTAGAGGTATTATCTGTTGGGAACTAAATATCAGATTTTCACAGATCATAACGGTTTGAATCCACTTATCTAACGATTGTTAACTTACTTCGTTAAGTCCAATTAAACGAAAGGTGTTTTAATCATTTTTATTATATTAAAATAAAATGTATGATATTTTTTTTATTGTAAAACAAACAAAAATGAAATTAGAAAAAAACATATTACGTTTTTTTTATTTTTCCTTACAATTTAAAATTTAAAAAATAATATGTTTTTTAATTTTAATATAAAATTAAGAAAATAGGGAAATACTGAAGCATCCCTTATTTAACTAGATTTAACGGAAAAAGTTTAATGACTATCAGACATGATGATAAAAACCGTTGAAATTTTACAAAGATAAAGATTAAATCTGAGAGTTTAAAAACGATATCCGTTAAAAATTACATACCTTAAAGATCAATATCGAACTTTATTCGTTAATGTGTGTGAACAAACATTTATTGGTAGTTTAGTATCGAATGAAGCTTAAATTGATTAATTTCGTATTAAATTGGATTAGTTTTATTTATTAATAAAATAAATTATAAAACCAAGCAGACTTACATTATTATTTTTTTGTTAGTCTGAATATACAACCCACTATGTGAGCTGACTAATCGCAGGACGACAACTCGCTTCGTGGATAGCTCGGAGTCGTCGCATAATGATCTTTTTAGTATAATAGTATATAAGTAGATATGACAATTGGGTATCGGGGACCTCAATCCCATCCCCATCACTGAAAGTCTCAAATCCAGCTCTATCAGGAAATAAGATTCAGTCTCCGATTTTTATCGATTTTATTTTATTTTATGAATTTATATGATTTTAAAAGAGCGAAATTCTTTTGTTGGTTATCAGTTTTATAGAAATATTTTACCACATTAATAGAGTGTAACACTTGTTTTGTATTTGCACACATTTATCAGCTGGCTATAAAACATCATTTACTAGGGATCCCATGAAAAATATATGTTAGTTTAAGTTTACCAGGGATCCCCGGCCCCGAGACCCGTTTTAGCGGAGAATCCTCGTCTCCATTCAAGTCGGGTGAGTCGGGTTTCCCACTGGGTCAGGACAAATCACTCTTCTTATTACTAAGCTGTAATTATGTAACAATAAGTTATAAATGTAGTTGTATAATGTAGTAATAAATATTATATGGATATACTCACATTTGAATATACTCGTGATTATAGTTTTAAAAGGGGGTTAAAATTTGAAATAAATATATTTGGATGTTAAATTAAAAAGAATAAAATATTCGTTTTTTATATAGTTTATTTAATTAAAAAATTAATTATATTTATCATAATTAAAAAAATTCATTTAAATAGTGTGTTTAAACACCCTTCAAATTTCTATTTTTACTTTTTATAAATGGGGAAAAATAGGAATGTTACGAAAATAAAAGATTTTGCACATGCTATTTGATTTATACATAATTTTTTAATATTTATATTACTGAAAAATGAAGGTTTTTAAGAGAGAGAAGTTAAAAACCAATATAATTTATAATACAGTATAGAAAAACATCAGTTTCACGTTTAAATTACAAACCATGCTAAAACCTTAATCAACCAAATTATAACTGTGACATCTGTATATATAGTAACATCAAATAAATGTAGTTTTCAATATAAAGGTGTTGCCTGATTGGTTTAAGTTTGGGTTCCAATGGTCAAAAGTGTCAAGGAGGAGGAAAAATCTTTTTGTGGCCACGGAGGTTCAAATGCGGCGACTCCAGACTACCTGCAAAACAGGTTATCGTCCTAGGATTAATGAGCTTGTGTAGCGGATTGGATATCTAGATTAACTAAAAAAACAAGTGTAGTTCAAACACAAATATATAAATTATAGTACCAAATGATTGAAATGCATACAATCACGTGGTTGTCATATCACCAAAAGTTTATTCACGAACAATCAAATAATGATGTAATTTCTTTTACAAGTTCTCATATATCATATAATATTCATTATATTTCGTATTTTCATATATTATATACATTTATTGGCTTTCTCATTTAATTAATACATGTTATATATACAATTAAAATTTTATTACTAATACTCGGGTCGAGGATGAAAAGTATCCCATCCCAGGGACGGATCCGTAAATTTTTTCAAACGGTGGCAACATTCGACTATAAGAAAAAGTATGCGGAAAAAATTTCAAATTGTGGCATCGTTTGACTATAAAAAACAAATATACAAAAAATATTTCAAATAGTGGCACTATTTGACTAAAAATATGACACTAACAGAATTTGAACCTAGGTGTAGGGTGGAATAAAAGTCTTGCAAACCAACTCTACTTAATAAAACTTGTTGTCATTATAGTTTCAAAATACATACGGTGACACACAACAAATTAATACGGTTGCATCTTTTACGAACCTGAATTTTTTTTACTCTTCGACAGAGAAATAATTTGGTGGCACGTACCACCATATACACCACTATAGCTCCGTCTCTGGAAAGTGATGCAGTTACCAATTATATGTATCTTATACAAATCTCGTGATACAAATCTTATTATAAGCATTAAATTCTAAATTTTATATAAAAAAAAATTAAAAAATTTATGATTTTTGTTGAAGTAATTTCAATCTTCAAAATAAATTGGTTGATAAAATTAGGGGTGTACAAAATCCGATTTATCTGAAATCCGAACTAAAAATAAGATATTTATGTAAAACTCAAATGTCACGAAACCCGAAAATCGGCTTTTTGGGGAAAATATGGGTCCAGGTTAGTTTGATTTTTGGCCACCCGGTCCATCCGAAAACCCGAAATATATATACAATATATTTTAAATACTATATAAATACATTTATTTATCCGGTCATCTTTCGAAAATTCTAACAATCTTAGTCAGTCATATATTTTTTCTCTCTAATTTCTAAGCATATTATCGATTCATCAATCATCAAAATCGATTGAATCCATCGTCAAAATCAATTAGATATACACATTTTTTGCATTATAACTAAACCCGAACCCGAACCCGAAGCAATCCGAAAATTGGGGCTTGATTTTCATATCTGAAATTCGATCGAGTTTTTGATTTTCCCACCCGAACCTGCTCGACCCGTCCAATACACACCCCCAGATAAAATAAACATATCATCTATTATTAAGTATACGTGACATTGATTAAAAATAGAAATGCTTTTTATTTGGATTTTGATAGGTGCACCTTTAAAAACACTTTAATATAAAAATGGATATATTGTCCCAAAAATGCAAATAAGTGAAAGTATGCATAGCTGAAAATGAATAGAAATGGTTGTTAGGTTGTAGGAAGTGCCAAACTTGAGGGTTGAAATCAATGAATGTTGTCCATTTATTTCTATATTTTTAGCCCTTTTGCCATAAAAGGTGGGGTATGATTGAGGTTAGGTTTAAAGGTAGCCATTGCCCATTGGCCAAACACCTCAATTTGCCCGATTGCTTTAATATCTTGTTAACCATATATTTCCATCTCTTTTTATTGACAATAATATTTAAGTAAATAAATGGTCTTTGACCTAGCGGTATATGAGTCTTTAGTCTCTTAACAGATTAGAGTTTCAGACCTTAGCAAAGGTGAAGAGGGTGTGGGTTTATTTATTTTATTTATCGTATATAAATATTATACTTCAAAAAAAAATATAGGTGATCCGTGTTTTTAAATAGATAAAACTGATTTTGTTCATCTGGGTATGGTCAATTTACAAGAATTGCTCTTGACATAAATCAGATATGGATTTATTCATATATACTAGAAGAGTACTCTTGCAATGCAACGAGATATGTCTTGTTTTATTATTTATCTATGTCAATATTATACGGGTTTATGTGGGTTTTAAGAAATCGATAATGGTTTTATTTTTGAATATAATATAAATTTTAAAATATCATAAAAAAATATATATATATATATATATATATATGAATATTAATATTAAATTAATTATTTAAAAGTTCTTGATTTGTGTAATTTTTTTAATTGATTTTTTTATTATAGTTTAATTTAATTTATATTTAATAATATATTTTTTTCTAAAGATAATAATTAAATATTATGTTAGAATCATTGATTCTTTTAATTATATTTTAAATTGTTTATATTTAAAATGAAATGTTTATTTTGTATTTGATTATGTTTATCTACAGTTAGTTACACGAATTCAAACATGGAGCATTAATAAGTTGTATTTACGCACAATTTACTTGTAATCTTAACTTTAAGTAATATGCATTAATAAACAGTACTTCGTTCATAAAAGATGGTTTTTAAATGTTATTGTCAAATGTTTTATAATATAGTATAGATAGTTGGATGAGATAGAGCAAAGACTGATTATCGTTCTTTTATATTTGGTAGGTGTCAATATAAAATCTATTATTGGCTTTTTGATGCAACCTACTGAAGGAATTGGTGTAAAAGCTACCGTAGCTTATCTAACAGATGATCTTTAAAAACCTGTTTATACGATATTAAGTGTGATTTTTATTGGATGTTTAACAATTTGTTAAAATATTCTACATATTGTTTCAAATGTTTGACGTTTATTGGTTCATGTGGAGGGGCACTTTTTAGATCTTAATAGTTAAGACCAGATGCTAGTTAGTTTATAACCGAACAATGAATACCGTATTTGGAAACTAATTCACGTTTTCAAATCAACGATCAAGAGTCAAGAAATGTTGTTTTATAGGTGACCCAACATCTACAAACTGATTTCTTCATGAGATAGATATTTGATTTTATTGGTATTCGATTAGTTACCAACAAAATTCATTAGATTCAAATATAATGCTGCAAATATTCCAGTTTCTTGAAACTTTTTTTTATTAACCTGGATATCCAACTCGTTATACGAGCCGATTAATCTCATAGCGACCACTTGCTTTGCAGGTAGCCCGGAGTCACTGTATTTGAACCTCCGTGGCCACGAGGTGATTTTTATTCCTCATTGAATTTGAACCTGAGACCTCCAGACACGTTTGATATTTGGAGCCCAAACTCAAATCAATTAGGCACCACCTTTATGGTTGAAACTTTTTTTAAATCGATATATATATATATATATATATATATATATATATATATATATATAGAG
>NW_020200566.1:354543-371312 GCF_001531365.2 Cynara cardunculus var. scolymus | reverse complement strand
ATATATAGGGGCAGGTTCAAATGAAAACCATGTCATTCTAAAAAACCGTGTAAACCAAAATCGACCAATAGGAAAATTCCATTCTTTTTTAATTAAATTTAATCAATAAGGTCATTTTGGTCATTTTTATTATTTTTTTCATAAATAAGGAAGTTATTAAGGAATATTAAATAAAGAAATTTAATAATGGAAATTATATAAATGGAATTATTTAAAGATTTTAATATTTATAATATTAAAAATTGATTTGTTTTTTTTTTTAATTCAATGAAGCTGGAAACATTGATGAAGATTTTATCTTGTTATGTAATGAATGAATGATTTGAGGTTCATTGTATCAAAAATTACCGGTTATGAACCTGTTTCATACGAAAAGGTTTTAAAATAAAAAGGTTTCATATTACCATAGCATAATATATTAATGTTCATATGAAAAAGTTTCATTACGAATAAACGGTTGCATATTATATTAAATGTATAATGAAAAGGTTTCATTATAATGAAACAGGTGCATAATATATTTTATTCTTTATGCAATTAATGTTCATAACAGAATGTTTCATTATAAAATGTTTTATTTGCTTCTTTTATTTATATTGTATATGTTCATGTACTTCCAGGTCATGATGATGAAACATATTCATGTTCWAGTTTTAATGTATATTCATGTTTGGGTTAGTGAAAATGAAACGAGTTCATGATGTAATTGACCGGTTAATCATTAACCGCTTTAAGACTTGAAAAATGATGGTGGAGGTGAATGGTTTAATAGATGAAATGGGTGCATAATATATTTTATTCTCTATGCAATTAATGTTCATATGAGACGGTTTCATTAATATATGGTTTATTGGCTTTTTTTTATTCATGATGAAACATGTTCATGCACTCGTTTCATGATGATGAAACATATTCATTTTCAAGTTTCACGGTGATCCATGTTGCATTGTGTGTGATGATGATCCGTTTATTCGGATACTTGACAATGAAACGACTTCATTTACAATTGGTTAATGACTGTTGAACTCGTTTCATGGCCAACCACGTTGTAGAATTACGTAGGGGGTCCGTTCAGTGGATGTAACGTGTTAATGATAATGAAACAGGTTCATAATGTAATTGAACAGTTAGTCATGAWCCGCTTTAAGACATGAACAATGATGYTGTAGGTGAATGGTTAAGTTGATGAAATKGTAAATGAAACAGGTGCATAGACAAAATCGATTCATCATTGCAAAAAATGGATGAGATTCAATATCAAATGAGGATAATGAAACTAGATATTGCATAATAATATAATTTAATAAGCGCATTAAACAATGATGATGAAACATATTCATGTTCAGGTTTCATAGTGATCCATGTTGCATTGTGTGTGATGAGGATCCGTTTATTCCGAGACTTGACTATGAAACGAGTTCATTTGCAATTGGTTAATGATTGTTGATCTCGTTTCATGGCCAACCACGTTGTAGGATTACGTAGGGGGTCCGTTCAATGGATGTAACGTGTTAATGTCCCTGAAACGGGTTCATAACGTAATTGAACAGTTAGTCATGAACCGCTTTAAGACATGAACAATGATGCTGGAGGTGAATGATTAAGTAGATGAAATGCTAAATGAAACCGGTGCATAGACAAAATTGATTCATCATTGCAAAATATGAATGAGTTTCAATATCAAATGAGGATAATGAAACTCGATATTGCAAAATCATAATATTTAATATGCGTATTAAACAATGAAAAATGTTCATTAACTAAAATGTAACGAATCCGTCTACAAGTAAATTAAGAAAAACGAAATATGATCATTTATTTTAATTTTTTATTAAATTATTCATTATACATTAGTGAATATGTTGTGTTTTGATTTTGATATAACTTATTGATGGATATTATTTCAAAAAATGTTAACATTAAAATAGTATATTACTTCACAAAGTGAATCAATTTCATTAATAATATAATTTATCTGATATGGCTGCCTTGAATAAAAAATACTATGAATTAAATTTGTTTACCGATTCTACCCTTATTGATGAAATAAAATAAATATTAATTATTTTTTAATTTTTAATTTCTTAAAATAAAGTAATGTAATCTTAGCCATTGATCAAAAAAATGAATGGATGAGATTGGTTTACACGGTTTACACAAATGGGTCAAGTTTTTATTTGAACGCTCCTCTCTCTCTCTCTCTATATATATATATATATATATATATATAGACTTGGGATCATGTGAGACCAAAAGTTTTTCATGAAACCCGTAAGACCAATTCTTAACCTTTGAATTAGATCTACAATCTGAACATTCATAATCACAAAATTGCCACGAGACTTCTCAATAATCACAAAACTGCCAACGTGCAATTTTAGACCATTAGATCATTAGTTTATAAAGTTGATCAATGAACATAAATTGGTCTTACGGGTCTCACGAAAAACCCTTGGTCTCACGTGAACCCAACCCTATATGTGTGTGTATGTATGTATGTTTTTGTACAAATGTTGAAAATAAATATCGAAATTGAATTAAAAATTTAAAATATGTGGTATTTAATTTTTAAAGAAGAACCTTTTAGAACCTTAAATATAAAATTTAATTCTAATAAGTTTAAAAATACTAAATATAACTTATAGTAGAAGAGAAAAATAATAAAATTGAATCACACAGGTGGTGCCTGATTGATTTGAACTTAAGCTCCAAATTTTAAAAGTGCTTAGAGGTCCAAAGTTCAAATACCTGGAGGAATAAAAATCCCCTTGTGGCTGCGGTGACTCCGAACTACCCGCATAAGAGGTGATCATTCTAGGATTAGTCGGCTCGGATAGTGGGTTGAATATCTAGATTAAAAAAAAAAAACTGAATTTCTAATTTATATCTTTTAGTAGGCATAAACAAATAAAAGTTTATTATAATCATATAATAATAAAATCAAAATTTTTTGGTTGGTTTAGAAACATTGAAAGGATGAAAGAGTATTTTACTTTTGAATATGTATCTTTTCTCGATTTACATTTCAAATTAAAATATTTAAATAAAAAATGTGAATAAATTCTTGACCAATTAATAAATTAAATTTTATGCTCTTTTTAAAATAAAATTAATATTTTCTTATGTATATTTTAATTGGAAAATAATGATTTATTTTATATTTTAATTGAAAAAAATGATTCATGGTCTATAAATTTATTACCTTTTTTTTTTCTTTTGCCTACAAGAAAATTTTATAAAAAATAATAATTATTTAATTTAAATACCATAATAAATTCAATTTATATAAATCTAATAGAGAATGAAACACAAGTTATTTAATAAGCAAGGAGAACCAATTCTTTGACTTTTTGCATACTATTTCTTATTTATTATTTTTTTAAAGTTCATCGGCATATTTAATTTTAAAATAAATAAAAAGATTTTTTTAACAATTAAAATGATTAAGATATCTTATTATTTTACAATATTAAAAAGTAAAAAATTATTATTCTAAACAAAAAAAAAATAATATTTAAAAAACCATAAGGTTGATACTTAATTGGTTTGAGCTTGGACTCTAAACCCCAAATATACTTGAAGGTCTCAGGTTTAAATACAAGGAGAAATAAAAAATTCTTTTATGGCCACAAAGATTCAAATATGATAACTTCGGACTATCCGCAAAACATGTGGTCATCCTGAGATTAGTCTGCTTACATAACTTGTTGGATATTCATGTTAATATTTTTTTAATAAGTTGTAATATCAGTACTAAAAATATACATTTTGTGATTGCCACTCTCCACTAATGCAATTGCTTAAGTATCTTGTTATATTTTGATGAGTCTAGCTAAATTGCATAGTTGATGTAGCTTATACAAAAAATACCAAAGAATCTGAAGAATGAAAATGAGAATGAATTTTCATTCTCCTAATTTAATAATGAATAAAATTTTAGGCTTACGGAGTAATGAACTTATTATATTATAGAAACCCAAACAGTTTCGTTTATTTTCATGCTCATTGATTACTGCTTAATACAGCTGATCAAACATTTGATAAATTAAAAATAAAAGATAATTCTAAAATACTATCAATTACCAACCCACCAAAACCAACAAACACATATCAGAAAATTTCAATCTCTTTCCGTGACCACATTTCCATTGGAGTCATTAATTGCCATCAAGAACCATCCAACTGAAGCCGCCCCTTTTCAAGAAATATGCAACAAAACCACATTTCCCCCCCAATTTTGTCTTTTTTCCCCCTCATAATCCATCCTTTTTCTTATTTACCATCAAGAACAAGAAGAACAGGTCCAACATCCTCTGCCTTTTAATGCTTCTGAGAAACCAAAGAAACTGACTCTCTCTCACACACACATTGCATCCCTAGTTCTGTCTCTACTGTGTGTTTGTGTGTGTGTGTGTATATATACATATATATATATGTATGTATACATAGTGTGGCAATCAAGAAGGTTATAGGTCTGATTTTTTGGTGATAAAAAAGATGGATATGGTGTATTACCCACATGGGAGATGCTCTTATGAGGAATCTTTGAAGGTTCTTGAGGCTGATATACAACATGCCAATGCTTTGTAAGTTGTTTTCATCACAGATTTTTTGATTCTTGATGTGGGTTTTGAATCTTTTTTTGTGGGTTGTGTTTGTATTTGTGATTACAAGTCATCTTGTTAGCTATCAAGATGGTAAGTAAAGTAGGTCTTTCAATGTGATTCTTGATGTTTAAATGTTGTCAAAGGTTGAATCTTTTTGGGGATTTTGGACATAAATAAAGTAACCCAACAAAACCCTTTTAGGGATTTGCTCAAATGTGAAGTTTTCCTTCTGTTCTCCTTCTTTTTGGCATTGAAATTTGTAGTATTAGCTTAACTGGCAATAAGGTCCGGGACTTTGGGTTTCTCCTCGAAGTAGGTCACTTGCTCGAGTCCCGCAAAGACCACTGGATTTTTCGAGAAATTGACCAAAATAGCCAATCTATCCGACTAACTTCACTTTGTTTTGCCAAATTTTCAATTAAATTCCCATTTAGCCCTTATGCCACGTTTGCATAAACTCAAATTTTAAATTAGAAAAAAAAAGAAAAAGACTTTTTACTCGAGTATTCAAATGTTTGCGTAAAGCATCTGAATAAAGAACGATTATTTTAGGAAGAGTATCTGAAAAGTGGCTAAAAAATGAATTTGGTTGATGTGATTCGCTATTTCAGTCAATTTCCCATTTTTATGACTGTCCTCAAAGTTGTCCTCAAAGTTGTGCTCAAGTTGGCCTGAACACCCACGGTTAACGATCTTCTTTTTGGAAATTATGAAAAATGGCATCTTCTTTTGTGATGGTTTTCATGTGAATTCATTCATTTTGGATTTGCAGGGCAGCTGCAATTCCTAGAGCTAAAGATGGTGCAAGATTTCAAATGAAACTAGTTTACAATGAATTGGCACCTCTTGTTATGTTCTTGCTGCAATGGATTGATTCCTCTTGCACTTGCCTCTTGCCTAGATACTTGAATCCCGTTCATGTTCGTGTTTATAAGGTTGGTTCTTGATAACTTTCGGCATCCAAGTTCGTAGGATTTTTTGTACCCGAAAGAAAGTCTAAATCGGCTCCATTTGTACCCGGAAATTGTTCGTACAATGCAGTTGGTTTTTTGGTATCTTCACGAGTTTGAGTTGCATTCGAGTCTTCGTATGTTTCAGAAGTTTGATGAATGTTTATATGGTAGTAAATCATCGTATGGAAAATCTTTCCTTTCAGGTGTTTGCGGATGGAAGACCGAAAATTTCTAGACATGGAAGGAAGGCAACGATAAACGACTTTTATGGTTTGTCACAATGTCTATGATATTTGATGAAAAACTAGCTGTTGGATGAAAAAGCTAGCTGTTCCAGATGCTGTGGTTTCAAATGGTTGTTGGCTGAATAAGCTAACTGTTAGCTAATAAGATAGCTGTTCCTAATGGCTGATGGCCCGGAAAGCTAGCTGTTCCAAATGCTAGATTTTAGGCCCAACAGTTAGCTAGCTGTTGGGCCTAAAATCTAGCTAGCTTTTTCAGCCCAACAGCTAGATTTTAGGCCCAACAGCTAGCTAGTTGTTGGCCCATAGCTAGCTGTTGGGCCTAAAATCTAGTTGTTGGGCTGAAAAAGCTGGCTGTTCCAAATGCTGTAGTTTCAAATAGCTATTGGCCTGAAAAGCCAGCTGTTGGGCCAAAAAAGCTAGCTGTTCCAAATGTCGTGGTTTCAAATAGCCATCGGCAGAAAAACTAGCTGTTGGCTGAAAAAGTTAGCAGTAAGCTAATAAGCTAGTTGTTCCAAATGTTGTGCTTCAGATAGCCATTGGCCGGAAAAGCTAAGCTGTTGGTTGATAAGTTAGCTGTTCCAAAAGCTACGGTTTCAAATATAGTTACTGATATAAGCGAAAAGGTTTGAAGATATTTTATCTTTTTCTGTTCGATATATGCAGCTGTCATACTGCCATCTCTAAGAAGGCTACACTGCGATTTGGTGGAGCTGGATTATCCGTCCGGTGGTGGTTCTAAAGGAGCGAACTCGAGGACGGAGATATCTGACCAAAAGAAACCTGAAACCGAAATTTGTTTCACAAATCTTGACGTGGAAAGAGAAAACGAATGCGGGATTTGCTTGGAACCTTGTACGAAGATCGTCTTGCCGAACTGTTGCCATGCGATGTGCATCAACTGCTATCGAGACTGGTATGCCACCGATATTTGAAAAAATATTATGTTGTTGTGAAGTCCAAATTGGGGATAACATGCACGATTGCTACCAATAACTTCCATCATGGTTTTAAGTTGATTTGGAGGATATTTGCCACAATGCTGCATTGGACTTTTTTTTGTATCCGTTTAGTGTTTTCTAAACCTTTTTTCGTTGTTTGTTCTTTTAGGAACACAAGATCTGCATCTTGTCCATTTTGTCGAGGTAACTTAAAGCGAGTAAAATCACGGGATTTGTGGGTTTTAACGTGCGACGATGAAGTGATGGATGCCGATCTCGTTGCTGATGAGGATTTGGTGCGGTTCTACCTCTACGTTAATAATCTACCGAAAGATCACCCAGATGCCGTTTTCTTTATGTACTATGAATATCTAATGTAACGTAAAGGTTAATGTACAAGAGACAAGAAACATACCGATCGATTAAAATGTATATAGAGTTATAGGGAAATTTCGGTTTATTGTCACGTGAAAATAACACATGATCGTGTAGCATCGGGCTCGTTTCCATACGTTCGGATTAATATTGTGGGGGTCATGAACCTCAGACATATAGATTAGTTGGTAAAGGGGCGGAAATACATTGCCTAAATATAAGACAAATCTTGGGTTCGACCTAGACCCTCCTTTAGCCACAGCCGTTGAGTGAGCCAAAAATGCCCCCTTAGATTAGTATCCTTGCAAGCATGTTTTGTGTGGCGCCGGTTGGAGTTACTGGTAATCAATTTTTTGCCTGGTGTGTGGTCATGAAAACAACAAAAAGTTTGATAGAGACTCCTAAATAACGATTTTGAAAGTTACTTCTCCAAAATATGAATCAAATGAAAGTTGGTTCCATTTTAGTGCAATTTTCCAATTAGTTTTATCAAATATAAAATATTTAAAAAAAATTACGATGAATGATGGAACAAAGAATACCATCAAAATAAGAAAACCAAATTAAAAGTATATGCGTTTTTGGATGGTAGGTCATGTCGCGTCCAAGGTCGCGCATGGTGTGTGTGTATCTTTTGAGTGGTCAGAAGTTGTCCAGAATCTTCATTTTATGGATACCAAATTGAGTAATGAGTGATGGGTTATATCGGAATGGGTTGTTGGTGTAGAACCAAATTCAGCAATTTACCTTGTTCGCCTTATCTGCAATTAGGTAAACTTCATCTCTTTGATTTCAGTTCAATCAGTTCATGTTGGAAAGCGCATCAATTCAATGATTTAATTGATATTTCGTTTAATTTCCGTGACAAGTCGTTCATTCATGCGCAATTTTAAGTGGATTTTAGTTTTTCTCTGTGAAATTTGATGAGAAATTGAAGATTCACACACGTTTTTCGTTGTTGCCCTCTCCGTCTGTGTGGTGTCCCCAATTGTTGACCATGAATATTGGGGAGGCCTAATTTTGTTCATAAAACTCAAGTTTAAGGTTACAATCTACAGTGAAATTGCATATTATATTTGTTCATAAAACTGAAATTTGAGGTTACAATCTTGAGTGAAATTGCAGTTTTGCTCCTAAAACTGAAGTTTTAAGGTTACCAGTCAGAATGAAATTGCAGTTTAAGGTTATAATCTAGACTGAAATTGCATATTTGTTCACAAAACTGAAGGTTGAGGTTACAATCTTGAATGAAATTGCAGTTTTGCTCATAAAACTGAAGTTTAAGGTTACAATCTAGAGTGAAATTGCAGTTTAAGGTTTTAATCTAGAATGGAATTGCATATTCGTTCATCAAAACTGAAGTTTGAGGTTGCAATCGTGAGTGAAATTGCAGTTTTGCTCATAAAAACTGAAGTTTAAGGTTACACTCTAGAGTGAATTTTCCGAACACAAGACAGGTCCCGGGTTCGATATCAATAGAAAAAACTTTCATACCTTTTGAAAACAAGTGAACTACTTAAGCATAATATGTAAACTAATGGACAAATTGTCTCAGTTTTCCTTTCTCTTCGAACAATTGCAGTCCTAATGGTTAATGGTGATTGTTGCAATCTTAAGAATATATGTTGCTCTCTTGTGACCTCTTAGTCTTTTTGTGCTAAAATATCAAAGACCTGTCTCTTATTTTATTTTTATAATGTGATTTGATTGTAAATTCAACCGATGTTCTTATTGATTTTTTCCTGGTGGTTCTTTTGGGTGAATGGTTTTCCTAGATGTTATATTCCATTGTATTAGAACCAGTCACATGGTTAGCAAATTATTACTTGCTTTCTAGCTATATTTTTGATTGTGTAGCGTTGTACCATCAATGCGCTTGTCAACTACTAGTCATAACCTTTTTAAGTCAACTATTTGAGTCTAAAAGGTAAAAGATATTACGTTTTTTAGGGGTACTCCACAATCCATAGACTTTCATTTCTAATTAAATGAGATTGGTCAATTTAGGGGATTGATTGTCTAACGTTTGCATGTAACATCCCAGGCTAACTGTACCAGATATTGTCCGCTTTGTTCACACTTGGACTCACGGTTTTTAAAACGCTTCTGATAGAGGAGGTGTCCAATTCCTTATAAGGCAACCTTAGTTTCCCTCCCCAACCGATGTGGGATCTTACACTACATTACACAACCCTAGAGGAACAAAATAGAGTTTCTACTGCAAATTATATGTTTCTACTGTCTATAATAGGTCAATATCCATATTCTAATTGGTCCATATGCATTTGCTAACATATCCACCATATATACATATCCTTATACATAAATATGTTGTTAGGGTCAGGTTCACGGGAAAACGGCAAAAAAATGAAACATTGAGGAACACCTTGGTAACCGTTCATCTGGTCGGTATGCTCATGTGCATACAAGTAATTTGTAATACATGCATAAAAACCAAAAAAAAAATTGAAGTACTTGTATGCACATGTACATATCGTCCGGATAAAAGGGCGTTCCTCATTTTTTCATTTTTTAGGGGTTTTCCTCCGAACCTCTCTCTATGTAGTTATTACAACCATCTTCCGCGTTGAACCAATATTGAATGACTTGTTTGATTGAGATTTTGGGCTTTTTTCTTTTAGTTTGACTTTGCGAAATAGGAAAGTCAAATTAATGTTCAATTTTCACAACTACTTCAAACACCCTTTTATTAGTTGAGCAAAAACAGTGCAAATCTTTTTAAACATTTTAAGCTTCTCATGTTTTATTAGGTAGGAAGCATGAACTACCATACTTACAAAGTGTTCTACCCACCAAATTCTTTGAGGTATGTTTTGGTGAAGTTTAATTCTATAGGTTTCATAATTGCTACTCATTATGTTCCATTAAAACTGCAATATTTGACTGTAAAGATACTTTATGCACTACTTAACCATCTATCAAATGTCTCTTGTGTGCTCTTATGATGACAAAAGAAATAAATCTTGGGGATGATGATGAATAGCAGCGATAAATTGTAGAGTAAATTACGATTTTCGTCCCTGTGGCTTGTTAGTAGAGTAAATTACGATTTTCGTCCCTGTGGTTTGCTAGTAGAGTAAATTTCAATTTTCATCCCTGTGGTTTAGAAATCCCGATTTTCGTTTCTATAGTTTGCAATTTATTGCTATTTTCGTCCCTGGACGAATTTCTATCTTTAAGTGCAAGGAACAACACAGTAAAGAATTGTAAACCACAGGGATTGAAACAACAATAAATTGTAAATCATAAGGACGAAAATAGCAATGAATTACAAACCACAAGGACAAAAATCACAATTTCTAAACAGCAAGGATGAAAATAGCATTTTTTAACAAATCACAGGGATGATGTAATTTACTGTAAATTGTACTCCCTCCGTCCCAAAATAAGTGTCCACAATTGAAATGACAAACAGTTTCAGGCATGCATAATTATTACACTTTTTTGGTAACCAAATGACATCTTTACCCTTCTTTCATTTCTCTTTCTTCACAACTCTTAAATATTTGTGCACTAATTAAGCGTAAATTTGAGAATTTCGTTATTTGCTTTTGAAAATGGACAAACATAAATAGAAACGTGGACACTTATTTTGGAACAAACATAAATAGAAATGTGGACACTTATTTTGGGATGAAGGGAGTAATAAAGATAATGGGAAATAGGTAAATTTGCCTTGAAAACTTGTTAAAAAGGGGAAATGTTGCAACTTTCTTGGGACAAAGGGAGCACTTGTTTCATTTTGAAGTCACTATTGTTCTTATTCCTCCCCTTCATTTCACAGGGATTTCAAGCGAATACAAGGATTTATGCAAGTAAAAGCTCGCCTAAAAAGTTGAGGAAAGCAAAAGAAGTACAGAAACTTGTGAGGCCACAACTAATTGAAGGTCCACCAGATGAACCCGATGGACTTGCTGAGAAATCTTCTCCAACGGGTTCTATTAATAACTTGGAGTCACAGGCTTCAATTGCTATTGCTTCAAGAAGTTCTGTTCTGCAGGCATGCACTGTGACTTCTGGTTTCATAGCTTTCATGGGCGTAATAATTCGACAGGTTCAATCTTGATTTCCGCTCTCTTTTTAGCAAGATGAAGCGTATAGAACACTTGATCTGCTTTGAATTGCCGTTTAATTGCATAAAGGTGATACCTTTTTCATATAAGCGAAAACATTAGATTCAATTTGAATTGGTCACTTGCATTTTCATTTCATGAATCCCATTAATTGGTGAAATTGTGGTTTTTGTTTACTTCATTTTATGGGACTCGCAGAATAAAGAGTGGAGAATGGTCGAAAGTAATAAAATTGAACGGTATCCAAATTCTTCTTAGACTGTGAAGACTGGAAAACCCAAAGCAGACTGAGGGCCTGTTTGTTAATAGCTTGAGCTTAATGAGACTCACAGCTATTAGGTCAGCTATACATGACTGTTTGGTAAAGGCTTGATGATATAGAAAGTGGCTTATTCGGTAAGCTTCTAGAGGGGATGCAGAAAGCCAAGTTTTTCCAAACCTGCCCCTCCCAATTAAAAAACATGCTCCTTCTGTCTGTGAAAAAACCCTCCCAATCCATATAGACACATTAATCCACACAGTCAGCTTTATCCATACAGGATTTAATGGAAAACCAACCAAACAGCCCCTGAGGGCCTGTTTGTTAACAGCTTAATGAGCTTAATGGGACTTGTAGCTATTAGGTCAGCTATACATGACTGTTTGGTAAAGGCTTAATGATATAGAAAGTGGCTTATTCGGTTAGCTTCTAGAGAGGATGCAGACAACCAAGTTTTTCCAAACCTGCCCCTCCCAACTAAAAAACACACTCCTTTCATCTGTGAAAAAACCCTCCCAATCCATATAGGCACATCAATCCACACAGTCAGCTTTATCCATACAGGACTTAATGGAAAACCAGCCAAACAGCCCCTGAACCAATAACCTCCAAATCAACTTATAAACATGGTGGAAGTTCCCTTTGACCCATAACTTAAAGCTTTTGGAGCTCACAAATATAGTTTTCTATCCATGTGGGACAGGTGTTATAGAAACCGTATCAACATCGTGTATTCTTGTTGTAACCTTCAGGGTTCTCGTTTGGCATCAGCACAAGGATGGCCTATAGTTGATTGCTCTTCTGAAATATCATGTAAAGTCTCGAAACTAATTGCACGTTTAAACAGCATAAACATATTACTTACAAGCATTTTTGTGTACAGTTAATTTCGAGATGTGGCATTTGCAAGTAGTTGCGGGTTTAGTCATACTCATATCATCTTCTCGGTTCTTACTACTGAAAACATGGTCTGATTTTGCCGAGTCTAGTGAGGCATCCAATCAACAGGTCCATTTTTCTGTTTTTCTTGAATCTTTAAACCATAAACCTCTAACTTTGATATCGATCTTCTATCATAACAATGATCGTCTTTCTATTTGTTAATTTAGTCATATAATTATGCAGGTCTTAACATCATTAGAGCCATTGGATTATGCGTTAGTGGCCTTTCTTCCCGGCATTAGTGAGGTTAGAGTAAAGAAACTTGGATGCTATTCGTTTACACCATTTACCTCCTTTCACCATATAGTGGGGCCCATCCCAATTTTTTGCCCTCTATGCAAGGGTCGTTTGGTTGTTTTACCACCTGTTAGTTAGCAACTTAATGAGCTTAATGGGACTCACAGCTTATTCTGTCAGCTATATGACTGTTTGGTAGTGGCATAATGATATAGCAAGTGGCTATTCATTACACTTCTAAGGGGGAGCTTTATGCAGAAAGCCAAGTTTTTTCCAAACATGTCCCTCCCGGTTAAAAAACACTCTTCTTCCATCTATGAAAAAACCCTCCCAAACAAAAACCTTCCCGATCTATACAGACATATCAATCCACATAGACAGGATTATCCATACAGGACTAATGGAAAACCAACCAAACATCCCCAAGTCCTGTATGGATTAAGCTGTGTGAATTGATATTAGTTGTATATATTAATTAAGCCCTGCATGGATTAAGCTCTCTGTACGGATTAATTTGTCTTCATTTCTCCTATCACCATGTGAGAAGAAAATGGTAAATTTTGAAACTAAAATTTTTATAGGGTGTGTCAATTCATAGGAACTCCTATTTCGTGGTGCATTGCTTCCACTTTTCGGAATCAACTTGCAGAATGCTATGGCAGTCGCTGCCTTATTTGGGATTTTGCATTTGGGTAGTGGTCGAAAGTTTTCCTTTGCAATCTGGTAGGCAGTCTCCTTTTGAGTTGATTTTTATGCGAAAACTGTTGATACATTTAAGTTTGTAATTCGATTTCAAGACTCCACATATTTTGGTTGTTTTTGTAGGGCCACATTTGTTGGGCTCGCTTATGGTTATGCGACGATAATATCCTCTAGCCTTATCGTGCCCATGGCTTCTCATGCAATTAACAATTTGATAGGAGGTGTTATATGGCGCGTTACACACGAAAGCCATCATCAAAAGAGAGAGGTATATACATCATTACTTTTCTTTTTGTAGGCAATACATATGAAGGTCATTCGGTTAAATCAGGTTTGAATATGTCACTGCTTAACTGAAGAATGTCACTTCCATACACAAGAATGCTTTAGGGGTTGTTTGGTTTGATTTCCGTGAAGTCATCTATTGATAATTTTGTTTGTGTGGATTAATTTGTCTACATAGATTTGGAAGATTTTTGTTTGGAAGGGTTTTTCATAGATAGAAGGAGCATGGTTTTTAATTGAGAGCAGATTTGGAAAAAAAAAAACTTGGCTTTCCGCATAAAACTCTTCTTGAAAGTTTATTGAATAAGTCGCTTTCTGTATCATTAAGCCACTAACAAACAATTTTGAATAGCTGACTGAATAAGTTGTGAGTCCATTAAGCTCATTAAACTGCTAACAAACAGACCCATAGAAACCTGTCACAAGGTCATGGATTTAAATAGACAACAATTGTCAGGAGGTCATTTAGCTAAATAACCCAAAAGGGGGTCGAGGAGGATCTTTTCATAAAACGCATTTCAGGACATTGAAGCTATTCCTACTTGCAGGTTTAGTATTCGGGTTCTATAAATGGATCTTTCTGAGATGAAGAAACGCAGAGATTCTTGCATCAAGTTTCGGTGTTTCTGAAAAACATAAAAAGGTAAGAGCTTTTAATTCTTTTTTGTGGGGGCGATTGATGATTTGCTTGAATTCGGTTGAAATCGAGTGGCTAGCATTTTAAAGTTCACACCATTGTATCTAGACACCTTTAAGCTTTAAACAACAATAGCAAGTGTAGCATTAGAGCAACTCCAACCTTTAACACCAAAAAATATCTTGCAAATTTGTGGGACCATGGACACCAAAAGTCGCTTCAAATCCAAGCGTACAACATTTATGTCGTTTGAACAGGAGCCCAACATATTTTCCGTTTCTCTCCCATTTCTGGCAAAAAGCAGTTGTCTTTGCTGGCCGGTTGGAGTTAAAAGAACAGAAAAAAAAACTATTTTAGCGTACGATTGGAGTTGCTCTTAGGATGGACATTGAATTTATACCTTATGCATGTCTGAGTTGTACCACTATTTATGCACAAAGTCTTTCAATTTATGCATATATTTTCGTGGGATATACTGGATTCGTTTGATTTGATTGTTGTTCTTCATCACAAATTGGTTATGATCAAAATCTTTGTAAAAATCAGCATGATAAGGGGCGGACCTACATAGGAGCATACGGTGGCACGGGCCACCGCTTCATGGTTCCGTCGCAATGAAAAAGAATTATGTTCCTGAAGGGTGCCTTTGTATAATACATACAATATGTATTAAAACGATAGTTGATTTTTATTTATTATGAACCCAATTCATAAAACATTTGAAATATTAAAATCAGTTTTATAATATATATTTGGAAATTTGTCTATTTATTAAAAACTTGAATAAAAAAACAAAAAGACGACAATGGTATCAAAAATCATGCACGTATAAAAATGTGAAAGCAACCAAATGGTGTTTGTAGATGAAAATTTTATCTGTAAGGGCAGGTATCTGCGGGTGTCCGACCCTAATAGGGTGGGGATTTCCTGCTTTGACGGGTAACGGTGCGTGATGAGGATTTATTTTCATACTAGAAGGTGGGACAGGGACCGTCCCTAAACCGACCCGATTAATTTTTATTTTATTTTATATATGTATATAACGTTTGTGTGTGTGTGTATATATATATATATATGTATGTATGTATATGTATATGTATATATGTAAAATAGAGTTGGGTTCACGTGAGACAAGACTGTTTTCGTAAAACACGCGAGACACAATTTTTACACTTGAAACTTCACAACAAAATGTTGTGAAGGTAAAAAAAAAGCCGAATCCTCACAACAAAAACATTGTGAAGGTAACCTTCATAGTGTTTTGCTGTAAAGTTTCAAGTATAAAAATCGTATCTCACGAAAACAACCTTGTCTTACATGACCCAAGTCCATATATATATATATATATATATATATATATTTATTATTAAATGATAAATATATTTGACTTTCAATATTGGCACTTAATGTAGTGACATTATAATTTTAAAGTTTTCCAAACCCGTCTGAGATTAGTTAAGGCGGGGTCGACAGATACATTATCCACCCCATTTTCAACCATTGCTCGAACCTTTCAAAAAATCTAGAGTTTAAATCTCAGCAAAAACGTTACGGTTATTTAAATGATCAAAACTTCTATGCAATAAGAAAGAGAGAGAATTTGGTGGCTAAAAGATTTGTAGTTTGTAGGATCACATAATTTCTATGCAAGTAATAAATGTAGCAAATTTGGTATAAGTTGGACTTTAATTTACCCCTATCACGGTATACTCAACAAAAAAAAGTAATCATAAAAACGATCTGAAATGAAAAATATAATCAGTAATAATGGTCGATGTAAATTTGGTCGATCTGGGATTTTTATCTGATTGTGAGTAACTGTATAAGCTTATACATATCTCAACTAGATCCCGTAAGGGTCCTGAGAATATGCAAAAAAAAAAACCCTCAGTGGTTTTGGAAGAACTTAAAGCGTTGACTTTTGAAGAAGAACCCTAAAAACCCGAACTTTATTGTCGGTAAACCAACCCCAAAGATATTGAGTTTGGTTCTCATTAGTCACCAGACGCTTTCAAGAATACTTTAAGTTTGTTGGACTATTAAAAGCATATTCAACAGTCTTATCATTTTAAAAATTTGGAAGATCTGGTAAAATTTTGTTTCAACAACTATATTAAATTCTCCTGTAAAATAGAGAAAGAAAAAAGAGAATGAAGAAATATTCAAATTTGAAAGAATACGAAATATATAACATAGCTATTGGAGATACTCTAGCTTACAAGCTCCATAAGACAATTGAGGTACATACAAGCCATTACTAAGGGGCCGTTTATCAAACGCTTATCTAGGTAAGTGCTTACCGGTAAAATTCAACATTATCACTTATTTACCAGGTATGGTTTTAATCCACCAAAATGATTTAGATGCAACAATTTACCCGGTAAACGCTAACTATGGTAAACGTAAGATTCTTGGTACTTATCATATTTATCGGATAAGATAATATTACTTTAACGGGTAAGACTCTCGGTACTTGCCTTTACTCTTACCACGTA
>NW_020200566.1:350478-353233 GCF_001531365.2 Cynara cardunculus var. scolymus | reverse complement strand
ATATGCAAATTATTATGCTTCTATATTATTTTCTCACCTTTTATATTTTAAAATATATTTATTTTTTAATTAAAAATTATTAAAGTTTCCAAAATTCATATTAATACATGTAACTTTTTTAAAGAGTAAAGTTCATTACTGGTCTTTGACGTTTGTAGTTTTCAACGAATATTGTCCCTGAAATTCACAAAACCATCTTTGGTCTCTTATGTTTCTCAATTTTCAATGGCTTTGGTCATTCTGTTTAACGGTCGTTAACTTTTTCTTTGTTAAGTTCAATTAAATGAGAAGTATTTTAGTCATTTTCACTATTTTTTAATTTTATATTAAAGTTAAAAAAACATCTTATATTTTTAATTTTTAATTTGGTTTTTGTTTTTTTTTTTTAAATTTTAAAATAAAAACATAATATGTTTTTTTTATTGTAATATAAAGAAAATGACTAAAATATCTTTCATTTAGTTGGATTTAATGGAGAAAGTTAACGATCGTTAGACATATGGACCAAAACCGTTGGGAATTGACAAAAGTGAGGGATCAAATCCAAGTTTTTAAAGTTGATAGACGATATCCGTTGAATACTGAAAACGTTAGCTTTATCTCTCGGGTTCGCTTCACTTTTATTTTTCGATTTTTTTCAATGATTCATATATAAATCTTATCTCAACTTTTTTTTTTATTAACATGGATATCCAACCTGTTATGCGAGACGACTAATCTCAAGACAACCACATCCTTTGCGGGTAGTCCAGAGTCATTGCATTTGAATCTTCGTTGGCCACAAAGAGATTTTTATTCTCCTTGGATTTAAACCTTTGAAGCCAAACTCAAGCCAATCAGACATTTTTTTTACCTTCATATGAAATTTATTCTTATTATTTAAACCAACCAGTGTAATAATTATAGATTTAAATAAAAGAAAAGAAATATGTATATAAGAGGGTAGTTCTTGGTGGTGTTGAAAGCATCATATAAACCTTATAATTTCCTCTAATAATCACCATGCAACCTTCATGGCTCATCTTCTTCTTCTGTTTTCTTGGCTTTCTCTCTCTTTCTAAACTCATTTTCATTCTCTCCAGATGGGTTTTCATCACTTTCTTCCGACCACCCAAAACCCTCACCAACTACGGCTCCTGGGCCGTCATCACCGGCGCCACCGCCGGCATCGGAAAAGCCTTTGCTTTCCAACTAGCTCAAAAGGGTCTTCATCTAATCTTGGTTAGTCGAAACCTAGCGAAACTTAGGGTCGTTTCTGACGAGATTATGTCGGTACACCCGACCACCAAGATAAAGATCTTTGCGGTTGATTTCTCCGGTGAGAATGTGGTGGCCGGAGTGAAGGAGATGAAGGAGGTGATTGATGGTGAAGGGTTGGATGTGGGAGTTTTGGTGAATAATGTAGGGGTGACATATCCAATGGCTATGTATTTTCATGAGGTTGAAGAAGAAGTATGGATGAAAGTGATGAAGGTGAATGTGGAAGGAACGAGTTTTGTAACAAAAGCTGTGATTGGTGGAATGGTTGAGAGAAGGAGAGGTGCCATTGTTAATATTGGTTCTGGTGCTGCCATTGTTGTACCTTCTCATCCTCTTTATGCCATCTATGCTGCTAGCAAAGCGTAAGTACTCCATTAGATCTCTCCCTTTCTCTTTTGTATATATATATATATATATATACACACACACACACATAGAGAGAGAGGGGGAGTATCAAACGAAAATGCTAACTATTTAAGAGAATACGAAAATGGTCAAACTATGTGCAAAATCACATGTGATTTTGTAGGTGATGTTAATGTAAAATCACATGTTATTCGATCATTTTCTTATTCTCTTTAATATGCATCGTTCTCGTTTGAACCCAACTCTTTCTCTCTCTCTCTCTCTATATATATATATGTGTGTGTGTGGAGTTAAGATCATGTGAGATCAGATTGTTTTCATGAGATCACTTAAATAACACTGAACGTTCACAGTAAAAACACTGTGAATGTTTGTGAAGGTCAACTTTCATAGTGTTTTTGCTACAAAGGTTTATTGTTTTTCATACAATATAATGGATTGCTCTGAAGTTTCAGTGATATTTTATAGTCTTACGGGTGGAAAGAAAACAAGTTGGTCTCACATAAATCCAAATGTATGTACCAATTTGTGTGCCAAAATTAAAGGAGGGACAAATTAAGTCAATGAATTAACATGCATTAGGGAAGTTTTTATAAACCAAGTAGGGCTAATTAGTCTTTTCTGATTAAAAAGATCAAGGGTTTTTCCGATTTGAAACTCGTTTCTTTACAAGGGGGGAGAGCGTACATGGGTGGGATACGAGGAAAGAGATAACCAACCAATGGTTCTTGACATAATCGATACTAATTAAGTCCCATAAACAATTAATTTTAAGTTTCAGATCCGTCATTAACAAAGGTTTTGTATTTTATTTTGCTTGTAGTTGTCTTATCTTGAAAAAGAATAATGAATAATTCATAATGGAATTAATGCATGTTGCAATGGGGAAAGGTTCAGAAAACTGTAAGTTTCATAACAGTTTTTCAGTAAAAACGAGAGGAGAGAAAGAGAACGAGGGAGGGGCAAAAATGTCAATAGACATACATCAAGGGCAAGCTTTCAACATATACAATTACTTGCACATGACTAGAATGTGATGAACTTATGAAGGTAGTTTGTTTGCAAAGATGGGAGGGCCAAGCCAAAGACAATGATAGAAGGAAGGAGGAGGGAGGAGGGAGGGAGGAGG
>NW_020200566.1:298764-346419 GCF_001531365.2 Cynara cardunculus var. scolymus | reverse complement strand
AATTATGGATCTTGATTAGTGCTAATTGATTCTGTTCTTCATTTGTTAGGAATATCAACCAGTTTACGATAAAGATTTTGGTTTTTAAAGCAGAGTTTGTTTGAAATTATGGATCTTGATTAGTGCTAATTGATTCTGTTCTTCATTTGTTGGCTATATCGAACCAGTTTTCGATAAAGTTTTGGTTTTTACAGCAGGGTTTGGTTACAATTGTGGATCTTAATTAGTGCTTATTGACGTTGTTCTTCATTTGTGTAGGTATATCGATCAGTTTTCGAGGTGTCTTTATGTTGAATACAAGAATAGTGGCATTGATGTGCAGTGTCAGGTAAATTGTTGATTGTTTTGCTTCATAGAATTTGAATTCTGAGTTGTTTTTAGAGGTTTATGTGCTTGTTAGCTTCTTGAACTTTTCAGTTCAATTGTGTTTTGTGTGGATTGTTTTAGGATTTGTAATCACACCCCCAATTCATTTTATAGCCGTTTTTCTCATTGAACCTTCAAAATGTTTTTGTTGTGAAGGTTCGGTGTGCTTTTGTGCCTTCACAGTTGGTCTCACGGTGGCCGTAGGAACCCAACCCTAGTTATGAATATATGATTACGAGTCGTATTTACTTGATACGATTTAAGATCGGACCTACAAAATGGAGAATAGAAAATGAACGAAAAAGCGTATAAGTTAACAGTAATTCTTGATTAAGGCTTGTAACTGAGGCATTGTAGCTGAGGCATTCTTGGGGTACTACTATGGGTTCATTTATGCATCTTTCAAATGGATTTTTTTTCAGTGATTCACATGTGAATCTTCACTTCCTCGCAATATTTGGTCATTCTTATTTGAACCTCCCACTGTACTTCTTGCACCCTGTTTCATGATTCCATAAATTTCTAACTTCGAATAAGCATTTTAAAACTGTTTTGACAGGTGCCATTATACGTAGCAACAAAGATGGCATCGATCAAGAGATCTTCATTCTTCGTACCATCACCAAGCGGATATGCAAAGGCAGGGTTGAGGTGGTTAGGTCACGAACCTCGTTGCACGCCTTACTGGCCGCATTCCGTCATCTGGGCTTTGCTTTACTCGTTGCCCGAGGCTGCTATCGATGCTTGGCGATTCAACTTCTGCCTCAAGATCCGAAAAAGAGGACAACTTAAGGATTCTAGGAAGACTGAGTGAAGATCTTTTTGAAATTTTAGCAGTTTGGTTTGTGCATTTCTAGCATTTAGTATGATGATGATGATGTTCAACTTTGGGACCATATTTTTCATTTGAGATATGCAGCTTTCACCCTTTTTGAAACTGTTTGCTTTTCAATTCAGAACTGATGTTATAAAGATGTTGGGAGTAGAATAAGAATATGTGGAACTAACCACAATGGTGGTGTCTGGTTGGTTTGAGCTTGGCTCCAAAGGTCAAAAGTATCAGGAGATTCCAGGTTCAAATCCAAGGAGGAATAAAAATTTCCTTGTGGCCATGGAGGTTCAAATGTAGTGACTCCGAGCTATCTGCAAAGCAGGTGGTTGCCTTGGGATTAGTTGGCTAACATAGTGGGTTGGATATCCAGGTTAATATATATATATATATATATATATATGTGTGTGTGTGTGTGTGTGTGTGTGTGTGGAACTGTGTTAGATTAGTTTCTAAAAGAGTCCTTAGGAGAGGGAAAGGATGTTCCAATGTATATAAAGGAGAAATGATCCAAGCATAGCCTATGTGGGAGATTGTTCTAGAATGTTATGTCTCTATAGTGGTAGATCTGATACCATATGAGAATATATGTGGATTGCTAGATTTACTCTCCAAAAGAGCCCTTCAAAAAATAAAAGAGGGTTAGTCTGACATGGGGTTTCAACAAATTGGAAAAAAAAAACTCCAATTGTGAATGCTCGTAGATCCAAATGGTCTTTCTGTTTCTGTTTCGAGGATCGGTCTTTTTATTTCTATTTGGAGAATCGGTTGATGGCATGAACCCATTCGAACCGTTTGACTAGTTGAAGACGACAATCGAACCCGTCTTCTAATAAGGTTTTTGTGTTTAGAATCTTGCATTTTTGTAAAGTTATAAATATTTCATTCGTTCCAAATAACTGTTTACTCGGGTATTTAAATGTTCAAAATTTTATATCTTAGGTAACAAAATGAAAGTTTCAAAAGTACGTTACCAAAAATATGAATCAAATTAAAATATATTATTTTTTATGCAATTTGTTATTATAAAATTGTATGTCTTTTTTTGATTAGGAATATTTATTTTGGGTCGAGAAAATGATCAGATATTTGGTAAAAAAAGCATTAGAAAATGAAATAAACAACAAAAATTCATGACCGTTGGATTCCTTTCCTTTTCCGAAAGACCACCTCAGTATCCAACCCGAACCCGTCAACTTTCCTAGAATAAACAAAATCCGACCCGTTAAACAACTTTAATAACGGTTCAATACTATATAAATCATTAGTCGAGTACTTATCCGACCGTCTAGATAACGCCACGTGTAAGACACAGATCCCACCAATCTTCAACGTCCGTTGGATCTCCCCTACAAACTTTTCCGGATACAACGCATGATCAAACACATTCGAGAATTCAAAATCAAAAGTTTCATCATCGAACGGCTGACGATGAAAGTCACCTTGGATCACAAGTGGCGGATATGGTACCAGATCCAAGCCGATGGAATCCCACACTCCGACCCGCTTCAAAGCCTCCACCTCCTGCCCGACCCGAGCTCCGACACAGAGCGCTTTGGATGAATTGGTTAGCAGTTTTTTGTGCTTTAGATCCGAAAAGAATTGGGTGAAGACCCGAATCTTTCGGTCCCAATCTCGGGTGGTCCATATTTTTCGGAGCTTGGGGTTGGTGGTTTTACGAAGTTGGTGGTGAATGTAGTTGTCGTAGGAGGTGTATCCGGGTCGGATCTTGAGGTCGGCACCACCGTCAACGGAGATGGGTTTCTTGAGAAAGTATGTAGATTTTAGAGAGAGAAAGATGAAACAAGATAAAGAGAGGAGGAGAGAGAGAAAGAAACATCTAGAAACTACTGATCTTGATTGAGTGGGTGTATCTTTCATATCTCTGCAACTTCTCTCTCTCTCTAGAACTTGTTTTCTCACTCTATGATTCTTGATTTCTCTCAAACTTCATCATTTAACATATCAATATCCTCTCTCTCTATATATCTCTATCTCTATTTCTATCACTAAAATTGTGTTTTTTATTGCAAAGTTTGAGACTTTCTCTCTCTCTCTCTCTCTCTCTCTATATATATATATATATCTACATGGTTGTATTGTATGGAGAACTTGGTAGTTTTTGCATGACAAGTGTGTGTGTTTTATAGAGAGAAAGAGAGAGAAGGGGAGAAAGTTGAGATCACATAACCAACAAATTGACAGATGGCTGATATATATACATTCATACTATATACATATACATATATAGAGAGAGAGAGAGAGATGGATTATGGGTATATATGAGAAATGTTTGTAAGATCGTTTACACAATCCAATCCCATCATTCCATTAGAGCATGGATGATGGTTGTATGTATGTATGCATGCATGGATGGGTCTTAACATGGAGTATATATAGAGTTTGCTCGTGCTACCGTATTGTTCATCCATTATAATGTAAAAACTATAAAGTCGTAACAAGTGTTACTGTATTAATTTGTTGTGTATCATCAAATAGATTTTCAAACTACAATAAGAACACAAGTTTTCCTCGGTAAAGTTGTTGCAAGGTTTTTTTTCTACCCCAGACCCAAGATTGAATCTCGTTATTTTCATTTTCTTAGTTTTTAACTTTTAATTCAGATTTATTATGTTTTTGAAAACTTTTGCAATAGAAGATTTGAACATGGGATTTCACATATGAAAAGTAAAGAACTAACTTACAAGCCGATTATGATGTTACGAAAAATATTCTTATATCTGTTTCTTATAGTCAAATGGTACCATCACTTGGAAAAAAAAATTTGGTTTCATTCCTACCGTTTCGCTCCTCCATCATAGTGTAAAATATTATAGAGTCGTGAAAAGTGTAACCGCATCAATTTATTGTGTCACTGTATATATATATATATATATATATATTTTGAAACTACAATGAATACACAAGTTTCCCCTCGGTACAGTTGGTTTGCAAGATTTTTTTCCATCCTAAACCCGAACTCGAATCATGTTAGATTCATTTTCTTAACTTTTACCTTTTAGTTTCAGATTTATTATGTTTTTTTTTTAAATCAATAAAATACTTTTAACATAAGATTTCACTTATGATAAAATGTTTGTACGACTGTTTAAACAACCCAATCCCATCATCCCATTATAGCATGGATGATGGTTGTATGCATGTATGTATGTATATGGATACAAGAAAGAAAAGGTGGTTTTGATGGAAATGAAACCTTAATTTCTCCGAACACCCTGGAAAAAGAGAGAGAGAATATGCCGAGGAATACAAAGTAATTAGCCTGCTTTAATCAATTAGAATATAAAATTAGGATTATCTCTAGAGTCTGTTTTATCTGTTATTGTGAGTTTATCTTGTTCACGGAGAGTGTTTGAGGTTATTTTTTGTATTTGTTGTATATAAATATTCTATATTTCAAAAAAGATTTAACACGGAGTCCGTGAAGTATTTATATGAGCTTGAAGAATTATTTGAATAACCTTGAAAAGAAACCGAAATCATCCAGAACCTGACAAAACCGCTAACTAATGATACTATATCACCAATGCTTTGTATCACAATACTGGACAACGATGAACATGACGCCATCGTTATTGGAAGACTAAAGAGTGAAGTAAAACAAAATTTAAAATCTCGATGAAAACAATTTTAAAAACGCAATATAGATTAGAAGATCGAAGGCGAGCCGAGCAGGTGAACAAGCCGAGCTCCGGCTCCACACTTTAATTAGTATCTCTTGAGTTGGAAAGGTCTTTATAGAGCTAAGGAGATTATCCTTGCCTGATGGGTCTATATCCATCCCTGAATGTCGTCGGGAACTGTTAACTTCCCCACCATTCGGTTGACCAGAGATGAAACAAGAACTGAGATAGATGTTATTACCGTTTAATTGTCGATGTGCTTGACGGTCCCCCATAATACGCAAAGAAACAAATGAAGACACGGAAGACCAATTTAATAAACGAAAGTTTTCATTGTATTCCAACAACTATCAATGCCTCGATTCAAAATATGAAACGTAAGAAAATGTAAAATATAAATCTTAATAATACAAAATTTGAAGTGTATTTTAATGGCTCATTTCCAAAATAAATTCGTCGAGAAAAAGAATCCACGAGAGGAAACCTTGCGGAACAACCCGTATGGTCAGGAAAAAGACTTCAGGGGCGAAATCAGTAATTTTGCCAATGGTGTTCCTCTTTATTAAAACCAAAAATACAGATATATGATGTTATTATATTCATGACAAAATTCAATCAAATATATTAACACTAAATAAAAATTGGGCTTTATTTAAAATAAATTGCATTTGAGGGGGAGAGTGAGGCCAAAGAAGGTGAGCAAATAAAGGTGGGCAAACGGACCGGACCGGTTTTGGACCCGTAAGTAGTTTAGTTTGGGCTGGGCTGGGCTGGGCTGTCCGTTCGTTACTTGTCTAAGATATTTGAGTTTGGACCCGGTAATAATTGGTTCAAGCATTTTTTAGACCGGATAATATTTGGTTTAGACATTTTTTAGGCATAATATCAGAGAGTTTTGGTGTTTTATATTTTATAAACACTTTCGGTTATGAGATCCTTTGGTTTTAATTTTCCATAATATGCGGTAATTCGTACTCGTCTAGCGCCCCTTGACATTCTGGGACCATCTATGCCCGTCTAGACTCCATTGGAGTCTCATGTCAGCTAGATTTAGAACATTTCTCCTTTATAGGAAGAATTTGTGCCTAAATAACAAATTCACCATGTGGGACGAATCTGTTTTGAGGAAATTGTGCCTCCTTGGAGCTTGGTTTCCTTCGTTTCAACATGGTTTGCTTCGATTTTCCACTATTCGTTTATGTCCTTATCACAACTGACATCAATTCCTCTTATAATTAACAATAAAATTGCTTCAGTAGTTCAACTATTGCAAAACAGAAAGGTGACTTGAAGTCCTCTGCCTTTTGCAGAGGTGGTTCCATGGACTCTCTTTTACAAGGGAATGTCGTTAGTTTATTTTTTGAAGCCGCAACTGTCACGCCCCGATTTTTTTTTCTTTCGTTCGAGTGCCGTGACGTCATTCTTAATAACTTATGTCATGAACAAAAATACGAACTTAAAATTTCAAACACACATAATATGGTTAACATGATTCGTTACATAATTGCGGAAGCATAAAATACTTTAACATAATCAATGTTAATTAAATATTTAATCAAGCATGATTCAAAACATAGTTTCCTCTTTCTTCATTCAACGCGTCTACTGACATTTGATACCTGAGATATATACATGTATAGTATAAGCAAAAAGCTTAGTGAATACAATATGGTTTCATGATCACATGCACACACAAAACAGTGCTTTAGTGTATTTTAATTATTATCTTGTAAGTGAGACCTCGACTTATCACTTTTCTTTGTGTATGTGGCGTATTCTATGGACGAGGACTCCAAGACCTCGGAATTGCAAGCCCTCCTTTCATGTCCAACCCACCCCGTACGGTGGATGAATCTTGCCGAATCATACTAGTTGCATATCATTTATTTGCAATACTCACTCATTAATGCAAATCTCATCGTGACATGCAACATACATCTCATGCAAGTGACAACATAAATCACATATGCATCATCGTCATTTTCCACATTATACACATACTTGAATATCATATTGATAATAACAAGTCATCATAATCTTTCTCATTAACATCACCTTTCATATCATGCATATACTTAAATATCATGCACATCAATATAATCAAGTTATCATCATATGCATATAAACACATCATGCATATATCATGGATAAAATACTTCTGTAATAATCATGTATATATCCCATAAAAATCGCATAATGTACTCACCTTGAATTATTAACGTTCGATAGGTCTTTCTCTCAAAAACGGCAACCTACATGATAATTTTATACCATTTCTAAGCATCTTAAATAATCGTAATTAAATTGATTACTATTCCTTAACAATCTTAACACGACTTTTCCTTTTATTGATCAACCCCCGATACCATCATATCTCAAGTTCGCTCAAATATTTTCTCGAAATATTATTAATAATGTGACTTTGTTTTAATATTTATAAAAATAAGCAATACACTTCCCATTTTCTTAAACAATAAGTATTTTACAAAATAATTAAACTAAATAGTTTGCAACGTTGTCTCTTTTAAAATTTGCAAGTAAATAAAGGTGAAAACATGTCACACACATATAAATAACGGTCATTCCATAAGTTTAAAGTTCAACATAATTAATACTCGAAATAATGTTTAGAATACCAATTTTCTAAGTCTAGGGGCATTTTGGTAAATTTTAAGAAGCCGAATACCAAAGGTATAGCTTTAACCAATTCCTTAATTTAGAACATTCTTGTTATGTTTCATAAGTCGAATATTTAAACAGTGTCTAAAAGTCCAATCCCAAAGCATAGGGGCATTTTGGTAATTCTATTAAGCAATACTCAAAGTATTGTTAAAATACCGATTCCCTAATTGTGAGGTCATTTTGGTAATTTCATAAGGAAAATAATCAAAATAAAGCATAGATACAAATTCCCAAGATATAGGGTCATTTCGGTAATTTATAGGGCGAATACGTAAAGTACCGCTAAAATACCGATTTCCAAGTTGTAGGGTCATTTTGGTAATTTCATAAGGAATAGATTTAAAATAACAATTAGATACCAATTCCCAAGACATTGGGTCATTTCGGTAATTTATAGGGCAGATACATAAAGTATCGCTAAAATACCGATTTCCAAGTTGTAGGGTCATTTTGGTAATTTCATAGGGAATAGATTTAAAATAACATTTGCATACCAATTCCCAAAACATTGGGTTATTTCGGTAATTTTATAAAGCAAATAGCCAAATACGTAAAATATTGCTAAAATATCGATTTCCAAATGTAAGGTCGTTTTGGTAGTTTCATAAAAATAATAATATAAAAATGATGCTCATAAACCAATCCCCAATATATATGGTTATTTCGGTAAATTTTGTAAGCAAATACGCAAAGTATTGCTAAAATACCGATTTTCCATTAATTTATAGGGTTATTTTGGTAAATAAACGAGATAAATAATCGAAACTGGGTCAAAATTTACGTTTTTAGAAAGAGAAAATTGCATCAAAATGGAACCAACTTTCACCTAATTTCTATTTTGGGGAACCAACTTTCAAAATCATCATTTTGGGGAACCAACTTGCACCTGATTCTTATTTTGGGGAACCAACTTGCAAAATCGTCATTTTGGGGAACCAACTTGCAAAATCGTCATTTTGGGGAACCAACTTGCTAAATCGTCATTTTGGGGAACCAACTTGCATCCGATTCCTATTTTGGGGAACCAATTTACAAAATAATTATAGAAAAATAACCAAAATTTGTTTTTTTTTTCCAAAAATTAATGCAATAAAATCTATTTTTCATTTTAAATCTCGTTTTTTTAATTCAGATATCAAATTGAACATTTAAAAAAAATCTAAATTACCACAATAAAAATTGTTTTTTTGCTAATGCAAAAAAAAATCAATTTAATAGAAAAAAAATTAATTGATGCAATAAAAAATAAAAATCTTGAATGTGAAACCAAAATTCATATGTGGATACATAATCTCTCCATTTTACAGTTATTCGTTGACATTGATTTAGCCCATAGTTTATCTTAACTGCTATTCTCACACGATCTTTGGTATATATATAATAATTTAAGGTAGCGAGGTGATTTAATTAATAAGATTATATTAGTTGTTGGTGTTGCCAACCAATGAAGTTGCTTCTTCAATGTCCAAATATGGTACATTGATCTTGACTTTCTGTATCAACATATTCAAAAAGCATGTGAAATCAAAGCTTTAAGCTCAACCCATCCTCCTTTAAGGCGCTATATATGAGTTGGTATATATATATATATAGGGTTTATTTCAAATACAACCTATCGCATTTGTACAACCAATGCAACCCAATAAATTGAAATATATATATATATATAGAGAGAGAGAGAGAGATTGGGTTCACGTGAGACCAACTTGTTCTTGTGATACCTGTGAGACCACTTTTTTACACTTGAAACTTCACAGTAAAATGCTCTGAAGATAAAAAAGAGCCGAACCTTCACAGCAAATACACTGTGAAGGTTATTTTCACGGCTTTTTGCTATGAAGTTTCAAATGTAAAAAAACGGTCTCACGGGTCTCACGAAAACAAGTTGGTCTCACGTGATCCCAAATATCTCTCTCTTTATATATATATATATATAGAGAGAGAGAGAGAGAGAGAGAGATATATATATAGTATGTTATGTTTATATTAGAACAATAACCAAATAAGAGAACAAGAAAATGATCAAATAACATATGATTTTACACTAAAATCACGTGTAAAGTTACATGTGATTCACGCAACCACGTCGTCCAAACACTCTTGCGTTGAGTACTTGAGTGTAAAATCACATGTGATTTGATCGTTATTGGTTATTGTTCTCATTTGAAACTCCATTTATATACACATGCATAATCCTAATAATTTGTATAAATTTATAAATCATTTTTCATATGTTCTATATGAAACAATACGTATGAAAATACAGTATTTATACAGTGTTGCTTATATGTTGAGCATATAAAAACTGATTTATCTTTTTTCTATATTTGTTAGTTGTTTTACATTAATATCAAGTTTTTGTAGGTAGAAATATTTATGGTTTATCGAAAGTTCAAAAAAAAACCAACAAAAATTTCTATTTTGAATGATTATGTCTCTTAACTTTATCTTTTTGCAAGAAAAAATCATTAAATTTTATCTTTTTGAATGAAAAAACTATTAAACTTTCTCATTTTGATTTATTAAGACCTTGAACTTTTTTTAATAAATAAATCATTGCACTTTTAAAAATTGGTTACATATATTCTTTAAAGCCAAAAAAATTTACATTAATCTACTAGTAAAATTTTGATGGTTTATTTTTTATTCTTTTAATTTAGAGTCTTAATCATTTAAAATGTGAAAGTTTAATGGTTTTTTTATTCAAAAAAATAGTTTAGGGATTTAATCATTTAAAATGAAAAAGTGTAATAATTTTTCATGTAAAAATAGTTTAAATATTAAACCATTTAAAATAAAATAAAAATTGTTGAATTTAAAAAAAAATCAAACTAAATACTATAGTAGCCATTTTTATGGAGAATAATCCAAAAACTATAGTTTTATTTTATAAAACTACATTGCAATAAAAATGAAAATATAATGGTTAAAAATTAATTCGTCACATTTTTTTTTAATTTTGGTAAATTAAAATTAAAATAAATTATTTGAGAAATTTACATATACCACTTTTATGTTAGAATCAGAGTAAATCATACATTGAGAATATAACAAATAAGTCTTGATGTTAATGTGTTCGTGAAAGAAATTAGTTGGTAGAGATGCGTGTGTGTGTGTGTGTATATATATATTGTGAGCTCTCTAAATCTTGAGATCTTTGAGAACTAATGTATCATGTGTTATTTCATATTACTTTTTTCATTTATGGCTAGAATTTAATGTACTTTTGTTTCAGAATGTGTTTGTTTCTCATGTACTTTGGTTCACAATGTAAACCTTTTTGACATGTTTATGAAACAAAAAATACACGTAAAAAAATTTCATATTGTAAATCAAATACATATAAAACAAACAAATTGTGAAACGATTCAACAAATATGTGTTAACCAATACATTTTTAAAATTTAATGAAAACTACGAGTAAAAATCAGGGAAATTGACTCAAATAGTCATTTCACTCATTTAAATTGGTTTTCTCACCATTTATCTCTCGGGTTTACCCAAACATCATTATGTTCGCAATATCCACATCCATAATATTGTTGACTTGGCTAAAAGACAAAAAAAAATCAAATTTAGCAAGTGGGGCCGTCGTAATAGCGGACCTGACCGTCATAATTGCAGACTTGGCCGTCACAATTACGTAACTGAGTTGAATCTGATAATATTTTTTCCTAAGAATGAAAGAAAAAACCTGATGTGTTAGCGTCTACGTCAAGTCCCGTGGAGCATCTTCGTAGGGTTAACTAACAAATAAATGGATTACTTGAATCTTGAATAAGAATTTACTTTTAAGCACCAACAAATATGTCTTATATCATTTCGTACCCCCTAAATTCAAAGTATTACATTTACTTCCCTCAAGTTTTTGGTCCATGGGCGATTGATAAAAAAAAATGTGAAACAGTGTAGGGTTCTTGAGATCAGTAGGAAACGTGAGACCTTGGTTATAAGAGATCCATAAGTTTTTCCATTACATTTTTTTGTGGTCGTTAATTGCATTTCGAAACCGATCGAACTAGACCAAATTAGACCTTTTTAGGGTTCGGCTTGAAAAACACAACTTTGTGGTTCAGACCTTTGCGTTTGACGACAGTTTCAATGACCAAAAACCGCCTATATATATATCACACATTGGTTGTTATGATTGAATAGTAATGATGTACTAACGTGTTAAGATTTAAAAATGGACTAAAATATAATATATAAACTAAAGTGACTTCAAGTTCTTGACCTGTCACACCAGACAACATTTTTACGGTTCAATCATAACTGTTTAGTCGCCTCATGTCACCACATCCACATGAATGGTTTTAAACCCTACTCCTGACCAGAACACAAAAACCCTTGAGTCGTTCGTCGAGCTTTATAAACAACGTGGCACCTGATGGTTCTCGACTTTTTTCTTGATGGTTAGTTCTTTATAGTCTTGTCCCATCTAACAGTTTAGGACTTGTGATACTAACATAAACATCAGAGCTAGAAGTTTGACATACAACAAATTATCATGGTTTAAGGGGAAAAAATGGAGGGTGTAAATGTAAACTAACAAGAAGTTAAAGGGTTGTCAGAGAAAATACATATTCTAAATAATTGTGGAATAAAATAATGAAAAATTGGAATATTTTGACTTTTGTCCATGTATTGGTTTGGTTGCTTAAATTACTATTGAAAGACATATGAATACGTTAATCCATTTCTAATTGTTTAACTTATTTTCATAAAATACGTGCATTTTAATTAATCAAAAAAGAATTATATTCTCATGAAAAATTTAAATGTACTTTATTTTTTAAAAATATACGAGAAATTATAGGCCGTTTATTAAATACTTACGGATAAAATTCAACACTATGACTTACTTATCAGGTAAGACTTTAGTCTACTAAAACGGCATTTTATGCAACAATTTACTCGGTAAACGTTAACCGTGGTAAGAGTCATTGCACTCACTTACTGGGTAAGAGTTTTGGTCCTTGTCTCGCTCTTAGCAAGTAAGATTTTTGGTTCTTACAATATTCATCCGATAAGATAATATGACTTGATAAGCATTTATCCGAGTAAACGGCCCCTTAGTTAAAACTTAATAAAGTAATATCCATGAAATTGGGTAAAAGATATGAATTTAACGAGGTTGTATATTAACAAATTTAATATTTATATATTAGTAAATATATATTTATTAATTAAGAGAGTTTTTTTTCAGTGTAAAAATGTACAAGTCACTCTTAAAGATGTGTGGAAGCTTAAGACATGTTTGTTAGCAGTTTAACAGACTTAATATTACTCACAACTTATTCGGTTAGCTATATATGACTGTTTAATAGTGACTTAAGGGATATAGAAAATGACTTATTCAGTAAACTTATAAGGAAAGATTTATGCAGAAAGTCTTTATGTCAATTTTAAAAAGGCACAAATCAACAAATTAATGATAATGAGAATAATTATAAATAAGACGATGGCAGTGTTGTCACAAATGTCTCTTCAAAATGAGCGTTTCTAGCAAGTAACATTAAGCAACGACTTGCTACAACATGAGCAAAAGGTTTCGGAACTTGTATATGCTCTATAGAAAGTTAAAAACGAGGTTTATATTAGCTTATTTGAGAATAGAAAAACAACTGTAGATGTATATCTTTAAAAGAAGTGATTAATGTACGATGTTACTGGTTGATTAAAAGATTTTGGTATATATATATATATATATATATATATATATATTGGATATGCATATATTTTATGTCAAAATCAGGTCAAGTCATGTATTGAAATATAGAAAGTAAGTCTTGGTGTTGATGTGAATAGAAAATTAATAGATAGAGGTGCATTTAGCAATATATAAAGGTACATGTATTTTGCCCACCTTTTATTTATTGGGTCCTTATGGATTCAATTTTTATTACTTCATGCATTTAGCAGGGTTATTATCTTATACCATTGGCCCAAAACAGATATTTACATTTATATTTTAATTTATCTCACGATAAATGTTACTTTTTAAAAGTAACTGTCAACTTTCTAATTATACTGTTAATCACGAGATAGAATTATATAAACATTTATTACTCAATCTGTTATTAAGAGAAATTTTGTCATTTTGTTAATTAAAAAATGTAATACACACACATTTTAAAATTGTGTGTTTTCTTATTGTGAACTAAGGATGATGATTTGCCCCGACTCGGTAGGAAACCTGACTCACCTGATCCGAACGAGGACGGGGATTCCCTGCTAAAACGGGTCCCAGAGTGGCTATACATGTGCAACTGATAACTTTAGTATTGAACCCTACTAATACACTTCATAAAGCTAATAACCAACTGATAACCCGTTCACTGTCTCCACACCACATAAATCGATAAATTAAAATCAAGAAAAATAAAATAAAGATATATCGTGCTTCCTTACTTATGGTGAGTGGCTCAGTTGGCAAAAATGTGGGGTGACTTTGTCCAAATACGAGACGAGCATCAGGTTCGCCTCCCGCTAGACTTGGCTGCTAAACAAGCCAAAAAAATTCCCCCTACATTAGTGTGCTTGGAGGTGGATTCAATGAGAAGCCGGTTGGGTTGTCGGTAATCATTTTTTGCCAAAAATATCGTGTTGCATTATACAAATACGAGGAAGGTTAAGGGGAAAACTCTCCAAAAATGAAAAATCAAAGAACACCCTGGTAACTACATTCATCTGGACAGTATGTACATGTACATACAAGTAATTAAAGTTGTTTTTTGGTTTTTATACACGTATATATGTTATGTATATATACATATCAAACAAATTACTTGTATATACATATACATACTATCTAAATGAGCTGTTACCAAGATGTTTCTTAATTTTTCATGTTTTTACGATTATCAACGTAACCTAACCGATACAAATACAAAGAATACAAGTAAAAAAGTATAAAAATAGGAGAAGAGGTGATGATCTTGAATCATTGAGCAAAGGACACATCATCCATCTTTCTCAGAGGAAACGTATACAAGAAAACCCCCCAAATTGGATTTGACCCGTCCATTCATCGCACCCCATCCCAAGATTGCAATACACAACACAACACAACACAACACAACACAACCTCCCTCCTCATTTATCTCATCTTCCTCCCTTTTCTCTAATTCTAAATTCACTCCCTTTCTTCATCAAATAGAATCCCTCTCTCTCTAAATTCTTCCAATTTCTCAAATACCCAACAAACAAGAACCATCTGCTAACCCTTCTTTTAATCATTCATTCATCCATCTAACTTCTACCCGTATAAAACCAACACCCATAAATCGTAAAATTCAATCTAATTAGTTTTGATCAGATATTCTGGTTCAATCGGTTGATGGGTTCTTCATACTTCCATCAGAAACTGATGATGTTTCTTGGATTTTGACGGATCTTGATCTTCTTGATCACATGTAATTTCTTTTTGTTTTCTTGATGTATGATGATCATAAATGTACAATCTCACCCAAAACCAAACTTTACTTGATGGGTTTTTTCTCTTCTTTTCTTTTCTGTTTAGTGATGGATTATACTTCTTTACTGGATTGTTTGATGATCTTGTAAGAATATGTATGTGGGTTGATCATGGCTTTGTTTGTCCTCAGATTCTTTGATTCTGTATATGATTGCTTAATTCTGGCAAGAATCCAACCATTCTGTTCTTGTTCTTGATGCTTTGAATGAAAGTTCTCTTTTTTGGATATGGTGGAATATCCTTCCTTGAAGCAATAGTATTCTTCATCCCACAGTGTCCTTTATGGGTTTTGTTCATCTTTGGCTTACCCACACCTTTTTGGTTTCCTGTCTTACTAAATTTCTTCCACTAATGCAATCTTGTATGTATGATCAATGCAAATTATTTGACTTTGGCCTTGAATCAGTTTATTACAATTTCTGCACTTGGGTATGCAATGGATGTGTGTCTAGATTCCAATTTGATTGTGTTCTGAATTCTGATGTTTTTGTAGATTTTGGGATTTGGGGTTTTGGAACCAAGCAAGAATTCAAGGTATGGCCATTGTTTCTTGCTAATTTGAGTCAATAGATTAACAGAATCATGTGGTTTATAACCAAAAATAGAACAAGAAATGGGGTTGTTAACTCAAATAGCCTTTTATAAAAAAACCCATTACAAAAATAACCTAAAAATACATTTTTTACAAAAACATATTTGAGTGGCTATTCTTGTAGTTTTTTTTACAAAAGCATATTTGAGTTAAGAACCCCAAGAAATGGTAATGTGTTTGATTTTTGACATATCTTTATGTGATTTCTAGCAGTTAGATCTTCTCATCTTGATTAATTTGGGCACTGCAGAATTGAGCAGTGCCCATGGATGCCACAACAAGTGGAACACCGAGTATTCAATACCACAACCTCCCTGATCAACCGATTCCAACGATCGTTACGTCCCCTGGACCGTCGTTTCAACGACAAACCCGGCATTGTTTCGGAGATGCAACACCAGGAGAATTCCCATTATCTGCAAACCCATCAATTGTGCTTCATGTTCTCACTGGATGTAATCTAGACCCTCAAGATCTAGCAAAGTTAGAGGCAAGTTAATATTTTTTCGATATTTAAGCGATGAATGTACTTTAAACCCGACATTTTGAATTGATGGTGCTGCTGATTTCTATGTGAAAATTGGTGTTTGTTTGCAGGCTACATGTTCTTTCTTTAGGCAACCTGCCCATTTTGCCCCTGATCATGAGCTCTGTCTATCTGAGCTTGCAGCTCTTGATATGTGCCAGAAAAGAGCAATCTTTAAACCAATGACTTTAGATCAACGTAATGAATTGAAAATACGATGTGGGGGTTCGTGGAAATTGGTTCTGAGATTCTTGCTTGCTGGAGAAACATGTTCTCGGAGAGAAAAATCTCAGGCCATAGCTGGACCAGGGCATAGTATTGCCGTGACCTCAAAAGGCTTGGTTTACACCTTTGGGTCCAATAGTTCGGGTCAACTAGGCCATGGCACCACTGAAGAAGAGTGGCAGCCTCGCGTAATCAGGTTGCTATTCTTGATTCTCGAAACTTTTAAACGTGTTTTTGCCCAATCTTGAATTCTTGATTCTTGAAACTTTTAACGGGTTTTTGCCCATTCTTGATTCTTGAAACTTTTAACCAGTTTTTGCCCGTTCTTGATTCTTGAAACTTTTGGTGCAGATCCTTGCAAGGTGTACGGATCATACATGCTGCAGCGGGGGCGGGGCGAACAATGCTGATCAGTGATTGTGGGCAGGTTTACGCCTTTGGAAAGGACTCATTTGGCGAAGCCGAGTATGGAGTTCAAGGAAGTAAACAAGTGAACACTCCTCAGTTAGTTGAGTCTTTGAAAGACATATTTGTGGTCCAAGCTGCAATTGGGAACTTCTTTACAGCTGTTTTATCAAGAGAAGGAAGAGTGTACACATTCTCATGGGGTAAGGAAACCAAACTTGGTCACCAGACCGAACCAACCGATCTTGAACCCCATCCATTGTTGGGTGCACTTGAGAACATTCCCGTGGTCCAAATCGCGGCTGGATACTGCTACCTCCTTGCTTTGGCCTGTCAACCTAGTGGCATGTGAGTTTTTTCAAGAACTTGTGGTGTTTTTCGAGTTAAATGTATGCATCTGATTTTGTGAAATTGGGTTGGAAACAGGTCTGTGTACTCGGTCGGATGTGGGTTGGGAGGGAAGCTAGGCCACGGGACGAAAAATGATGAAAAACAGCCAAGATTGATAGAACAGTTTCAGACTTTGAACCTGCAGCCGATGGTGGTTGCCGCCGGTGCGTGGCATGCAGCCGTGGTGGGGGTGGATGGTCGGGTGTGTACATGGGGTTGGGGCCGATACGGGTGTTTAGGCCATGGAAACGAAGATTGTGATTCAGTCCCTAAAGTGGTTGAATCTTTGAGCAATGTGAAAGCTATTCATGTTGCTACAGGGGACTATACTACCTTTGTAGTTTCTAGTGATGGTGATGTTTATTCTTTTGGGTGTGGAGAATCATCAAGTCTTGGCCATAATACTGCGGAGGCTGATGCGCAGGTTTGCCCTTTTATCTTTTTTATATGTGATCAACAAGATGAGATGATACAATAATGTGTTAGACGTTAAGTTTCTTATGCCAAATCAACAAGATGACATGATATAATTGATATGTTAGAACTTTAGTTTCTTATACCAAATCAACATGATGGCATGATATAACGGATGTATTATAGAACTTAAGTTTTTATACTTGATCAACAAGATGACATGATACAACTGATATATGGTGTTTCAGGGAAATAGGCATGCTAATATATTGAGCCCAAAGATGGTAACATCATTGAAGCAAGTGAAGGAAAGGGTGGTGCAAATAAGCCTCACGAACTCGATCTATTGGAATGCCCACACGTTTGCACTGACGGAAAGCGGGAAGCTGTATGCATTTGGAGCAGGGGACAAAGGGCAGCTAGGGGTGGAACTCGTGGCTAACCAAACAGAGAGGCCGACGCCAGAGCGTGTCGAACTCGATCTCAGTTAGCCCGGAATTTAATTTAATGATGATGACTACTAATTGATGGGGGATTGTTTGTGTTGTATTTTCAGTTTGGTGTTGTCCCTTCCCTTCATGTCAATGTCAATGTGTGTACATAGAAACAAGGAAGGATTTGTGAAGATGTGGTAGGTAGGTGGGGTAGGAGATAAATGGTATTAGGAAACTATGTGTTTCTAAAAGGGGTAAATATTTATTAATTGCATGTGTGTATTAAGTAAGGTTTATTTGATTGAAACAAGTTGATTCTAAAAATTCCATTTTTATGTTTAAAATAGTTGGATATTCATATGTGAATGATAGTTGTATGGTATGGAAGTCTAAATGAAGTTTTATATGCATCTTAACTTAAGAGGTTAAGAGAAACTTAGGATACAAAACCATTAAGAGGCAGATTTTTTTTATCTCTTAACAATTCAGAGACTGCCTCTAAATAAACAACTCTTAATTCTTGTTTATTTTGATACTCTGGGCTTTCTTGCTCTTTATAGAACATTTTTATACTCAAATTGAGTCATGCTATTGAAATTTATGTCTGGTCCAGCCGTGCTGGATTGTCACGAAACACTATATGGATCATCAATGTTGAAGTTTTACACCAAATAGAAAACTGTTCTCGTGCCGGAAATTGTTGAGGCCATGTATCATTATCATTCTAACCGAACGAAAGTGTGTCATGTGGGTTGTGGAAACCCGCTCAAATCATGTCGGATTGCCACTAAACTTCGTACGAGCACTTTCTAATACGAAAAAACCAATCCGATGGTGAAAATGAGTTTTTGGCTGATATTTTCCGGGGCACCCATTCGGCTAATATGCCAATGGTATAACTCACGTATCCCGTGAAATTTTCTCGTTCGGTCCGATCGTACCGGATTGCCTTGAAAATTTGCAAGGGTCATCTGCAATGTTAATGAGAAGTTTTGCCGGAAAAAATTCTTTCTCGTGCCGCAAATTGTTGGGGCTACGCATCAACCAAACCAAACGAACGTGCGTCGTGTGGGTCGTCGAAACCCGCTCCGGATTGTCACCAAACTTCCTACGAGCACTTTCTAACACAAACAAAAACCAATCTGACAGAGAAAACGTGTTTTAGGGTCGATGTTTTTGGGGCGCCAGTTTGGCCGATTCGCCAAGCGTATATAACTCACCTGTCCCGTGAATTTTCTCTCGTCTGGTCCGATCGTCTCGAATTGGCACAATAACATCGTATCGTCGAAAAAAAATCATTTTTAGCACGATTTGAGCTTGTTCGGTTCGATCGATGCGTGACCCTGAAAATTTCAGGTGTGAAAACGGTTTTCTTTTTGGTGCGGAGCTTTTCGTTAACATCGTAAAGTTGTGATTTTGTTGAAAACAGATTTGGTTGTCTCTGGATTTGGTCGTGTCTGTGAAATCGGGAGATGGTCTTCTTTGATGTGAATTTGCGGGGAAGAGATGCATATATGTGTGAACCTCAAAATCGGAGAATCATCGTCAAAACTATGAAGAATCGATCATGTATGCACCTCCACCATCTTCATATTTCCTTTGATTCCATCAATATCATCCATGGAAGTCGACGATAAAAGAATCAATGAGGGGAGAAGCAGGAGGTGATGGTCCGTCCGATCAAGAGAAACAAAACCCACACCATTACGAAAATTGAATCTTATATTAAATTTAATATCAGATTTATATATATTAATAAAATTTATCTAAAATCTTATTATTTGTTATAAAATTTTTAGATTTAATTTTTATAGATTTGGTGGTACTAATCAGAGGTGTCAAAAACCAAGAAAACCTTTGAACCTGTAATAAAGGTCATTTAATCTGAAAAGTTAAATCTACAAGGGATTATTCTTAGAAATCTCATAAAAATAGTCAGTTCATCTTATAGACACCCTATTTCTTTAAATAACCAAAGTTTATGCAGAATTCTTTAAAGATTGATTTCGACAAAAAAAAAAAAAAAAAAAAACTTCATGCAGAAAATACTTTCTATATTTTTGTCAATTTCCCTTATCCCGATTGTTTGTTATCTACAGGTTTGACCCGGACACCCAATCACCCAAAAAAAAAACTCCAAATCATGATAGCGGCATAAATGAACCAAGCTCGAATAATTTTTGAGTCATCCAGCTTATGTTCGATGCTCGTTTATAAGCTCAAACTCACGATCAATTAACTGGTTTATTAATTCAAGGTTGTTAATTTTTATATTTTTATGGTATGATTTATGATTAAATGAGGTGTGGATCAGAAAAATGTATGCTCGACTCATCTCGACTTCAAAATTTTAATCAAGTTTTTGAATGAGCCGAATTGATCATAAATGTTACAAAGCTCGCTCATTAAATTAAATGAGTTATATTTTGTGTTCGAGATTGATTCGAGTTCAAGAATTATTAAGCTCGACATCAGGTAGTTTGTTAAAAGCTCGACTCGTTTACAACATGCAATGCAATGCAATGCAAATGCAAATACACCAAAAGTAAAACTCTTTTTCTTGAAAATAAAACAAACACAAAAATGAGCATCTGACAAAAGACCACACTACAAAATAAGACTACACCAACCATAATAAAAGGTTCCCTAGCAATGTTATACATAATAGACCAAAACTTCATGCTTCATGTCAATACTCGGAGGGTGAAATCACGTCATCGATCTTCAAGATCATCTTTACGACTTGTGTAGCGAGCAAGATCTGCTGTTGTTTTCCGATTAACGTTTCAAATACATTTTGCTCACGCATATCGTTTGTCCCAGCATCGTTGCAATCTATGCCACAGCAAGGATTTTTCTCCTGCATATCAAACCATATATTAGACATACATCTTAACAGAAATAGTGTAACTAGGAGAATTCAAGGGTTGTTTGGTTGGTTTTCCATTAAGTTCTGTATGAATAAAGCTGACTGTGTGGATTGATCTGTCTGTATTAGATTGGAAGGGTTTTTGTTTGGGACAGTTTATTCATAGATGGAAGGAGCGTGTTTTTTTAATTGGGAGCAGGATTGGAAAAAACTTGATTTTCTACATAAACCCCCCCAGAAGCTTACCCAATAAGCCACTTTCTATATCATAAAACCACTACCAAACAGTCATGTATTTGCTCACCAAATAAGTTGTGAACCCTATTAAGCTCATTAAGGTGTGTCTTGTATGAATAAAGTTGTCTGTGTGGATTAATCTGTTTGACTGAGTGTATAGATTGAAAAAGTTTTTGTTTGGGAGGGTTTTTTCATAGATGGAAGGAGTATGTTCTTTAATTTGAAGGGGCAGGTTTGGAAGGAAAAAAAAAACTTGGATTTCTGCATAAAGCTTCCCCTAGAAGTTTACTGAATAAGCCACTTTCTATATCATTAAGCCATTACTAAACAGTCTTGTATAGACGACCGAATAAGCTGCGAGTCCCATTAAGCTCATCAAGTTGTTAACAAACAAACCTTCAGTTTTAGTAGGGATTACGAGTGTAGACCAAACCCAACCAATCCAACCCAGTATATCCCACCTGGAGGTGTGGGTCTAAAGAGGATATGATATATACAGACCTGACCTCTACTCCCTACCCTAAAGAGTAGAGCGGTATGACAGAGAGAGATAAAAAAAAAATAGTAGGTACCACGATTTACGATTGTATCCGAGTCTAATACTCCATCTGCTCTAATTATTGCCTTTTGCTTTGATTATTCGTGGACCAAGTAAATCTTTGTGTTTTCTGTGTAAGATTGATTATCTGCAAGAAAATGATACAAGTTACTGTCATAATTACCTTAATTTGCTGTGCTTTCACTGCAGACAGTGTTTCAATGGGTTGCAAACCACTATTCTCCGCAAGAGCCATGGGTACGGAATCCAAAGCATCCGCAAAAGCCCTGATGGCATACTGTACAAAAGTAGAAAGATCTTCAGTAAAGGAAGACAATAACACTAGTTATATGCAACAAGGTATGGATAAAGTTGTCTTGTGGATTGGAAAGGTTTTTGTTTGGCAGATTTTTTTCATAGATGGAAGGAGCGTGTTTTTTAATTGGCAGGGGCAGGTTTGGGAAAAAAAAACTTGGTTTTCTGCATAAACCTCCCCCCTAAAAGCTTACTGAATAAGTCATTTACTACATTATTAAGCCACTACCAAATAGTCTTGTATAGTTGACTGAATAAGATGCGAGTCCCATTAAGCTCATTAAGCTGCGAACAAACAGGCCCTTAGTAATGGTACCTGCTCAACTCCGGGATATTTATCAGCGGCAGCTTCCACTGCAATTGAACATGAAATTTCTGCTGCACCGCCACCATATACAATAGAATTATTGCGGATGAGATTTCTAGCAACACACAATGCATCATGGATGCTGCGTTTAGTCTCCTCTATCATCATCTTGTTACCTGATTCATCGTAAAACGTTAAAAGTAGATAATGAGTTTGGTCCAACATAATCCATTTTTGCTACGAATAATAGACCTATCTTTTAATGGTGTAACAAACGCTTTTTCACTATAACATATGAGAATGAGGTAAGTGCTACCATTGCAGGATCGTGAAGAAAATAAATAACGTATCAAACTACCGACAATCTTAATACTAACTTTATCCTATTTTGCATAGTTACTGTTCAGTAAAAGTAGTTCTAGAAGTACATGTATATAACTATTTGGACAATGACAGGTGCTTCTATAAGGTAAACCCATTAATTCATGAAAGCTGCTTTACAAACATTTTGATGTGATCCTCATTCCTCACCTTTACTTTTTTCCTTTCTTTGAGTGTGAACGTGTGGAGAGTGGCTGCATTTTGTGCCACATAGAAAAAACTATGATTTTTTTAGCCCAAAACTATATATTTTATAACATAAGTACTCGATGCCACAAATAAGAATGAAAACTCCCGGAGTGCTCAATGATTTTGTGAGAACAATTAGATATGAATAAGCCAAAACTGCCGTATCCATAATGCTAAGTAAAAAAAGAAATACAAGTAACTATCAAAAGCAACATGAATGCTATCTTACCCCCACGAATAAATACGGTCACGGCCCTTGAATTTGCACAATGCTCAATATAAAGCATCCGATCTTTTGTGGTACCAAATGCCTTCTCTCTTACCAAACCAGCCTGTCCATAAAGAAGATAACTATATTACATTAGGATGCACAACCGATGTCAAATGTTTAAGTAAAGTGATACCACATACAACATGAAATCAAATGTCATAGAGCATAATGTTCATTTCTCCACTGCAAAAGTGATTATTAGGCTAACTAAGTTGTGGGAAAAGCATTATAATCCATACCAATATTTAGCTATTCGATACAATTATCAGAATGTATGATTTTTCAGGTGGACATTCCAAGCTCAAACAATCAACTTGCTTGTGCACAGGCTTTATAAATGTTATAGCAAACAAAGATATGATATATTGGTTTTGTGGTAGAATCTCTTTACAAGAGAGGAACCCTTTTACATTCTTAAGAATATTGGCATATACAAGGACGAATAAGGCAATGTTGTTGCTATGTGCATAGCAAATCAGCATAACCTATTACTCCACAAATCAAACCTATTTCATCCTTTGAACATATCAAGGTGGAATGCATACAAAAATGATACTGAAAAAAATTCAAAATCACTCATGCAACAACTCTCTGCAGTTTATAAAAAGATTTATCTATTGATAAATAATCAATAATTAGGCTGAGAACTCTTAGCCGCATTCACACCTAAACAAACCAATACGGTAATTGTTTATCGTGCCTTGCCAACAAAGGACACAATACCAAGCATCACAAACCGTATCACCAGAATTCACATCAGTATATCTATGCTCCCATAGTGTAAAGAAGTAAGAAGAAAGCATGAATCAAAATTACCTTTCCTAGCTTTTCAGGTGTTAGTTCCTGGAACCTGGGAACAATTCTACCACCTGTACAAGACAAAAAATAGCAGCAGAAAGTAGGTATTCAGCAACTATAGTAACAGCATATATTACACAAAACTTAGTTTTAAATAGCTAATCAGTGACCACAAACCAGTTGCTATTGCTATAAGCTCCAGTTCTACCCCACCAACCCATCTAACAGCAGGCAAGTTTCTGTGCATTAATAGGTGATTGGCTTCATCGTCAAAGCCCCATTGGCAAATAACCAACGTAGCCCCTACATCCTGAATCAAGTAAAGGTCAGACTTATTAGGGCATGAAGTTCCAATAACCAAAGTACAGATTATATAGCTCAATTTTAACATGTATCAACTACCACATAGACCAATATCCGGAGACTGGATGTGTTAACATTAAAATTGTCATCTTACCTTGCATCTCTGAACCATGTCATCGAAGTACTTCCTCTCTTGCTCACGTAAAGTCTGGAACTTCTCAACAGTATCAATATCAACCTTATGCTTGGTCTTAGGCTTTGGAGGCTCAAATGGACAAGTCAAGATGGCAATTTTTGCATCTTCAATTTGCTTTGGCATCTGAGGATGACTCATATCTTTGTCAACTATAATTCCATAAATAAGTTCTGTATCCTCCAATTTCCCACCTACTTTCCCCTCCACTTTAATGAGGTCTAGGTTAACATCTTTCCTCTCTAGATCAGCAACGGCCATGACTCCCTTTACGGCAATCTCAGCCAAACTACGCTTGCATCGGTTCACACTGAGAGGTAGAATTCAATTAGATTAAATGAAATACAAGACAAGTAGCACAATATAATGTTTAAGAAAAATTGCAATGCAACCAGCAATCAAAATCTGCCAGTAAGGCCATCTGCTATACTATTCCCTTACTCATGTGAAATCAAAAAAGAATTCTTTTAGGTGTTCCTACAAGGTCATCTTAAGCAAATTCAGAAAATCCTAGCAGCTACATTGTACTCTTACTGAATTTTAATTTATTTCCAAATTCCAGGGACTGCTATTCATATGCTAAAATTCTTTGAAAGAAACCTTAATCATAGAATTCACAAACTTGCAGTCATGAATATGTAACATAAAAGTGACCAACTCAATTAAAATTCAAACTATCAGGGAAGCATTCACGGTTGAGAAAGGAGTATAACCTACTTATTAATACCTTTTACTGTTCTACAACATATCCAACCCCCAACAAAAGAAAGATAAAAAAATGACATTGAGAATGAAAAAATGGGAGTATGACTCTCAGAAGTGATCATTCCATGAACTACCAAAAGCATGATATTAAAGCAAGGAAACAATATAGTAGGAACTCACATTTTAGAGGATAAGGTAGTCATGCAAGTCTGAACCAAAGGTTCTATATTTGTAGCACTGAAATCGAACTTATGTGAGATTTGTTCTAAATGATCAACTGCAATCCTTGAAGATATTTCGAATCCCTCTGCAACACGGATGGGATGAATTCCGCGTTCCAACAACCGCTCAGCCTGTTCTAAAAGTGCACCAGCCATAACAACTACACCAGTTGTTCCATCACCAATCTCGTAGTCTTGACTTCGGGACAGTTCAACCATAAGTTTTCCAATTTGATTGTCAACATCCATCTGCTCCAAGATCGTTGCGCCATCATTTGCTGAAAATAAAGTTAATTGTGAGGAAAACAGCAGTTAAACTAACAGATGCTTCCAACTTTTAGTGAGCAAAAGCTCATAGGATTGTGCATAGTATATTCCCTAAAATTCTTGAAAAGACTTTTCTCGTTTTATATTTTATAAAAATACCTTCACGAACCTACTTGACACAAAGCCTTACTTCACCGGTGAAGTTTGTTAGAAATGTGTGTCATTTAAAAATACACAGGCAAACATCTAGTACATGTCATTGCAGATAAGCAAATGAATCTCAAAACCAATTTTCAAGATTCTTCAGTTTATTCATTGTCTGAATCCTACCAGCCAATCCCCTGTTCTACCTCTTCACCATAGCCCCATTTTAAACAGCTTTTGACATATATGCGTTAACTTTTGACACAAAAGCAACAAAACCCCTGCAAAAATAGGTGAAACTCCCTGCATTTCAAATGCAATGTTAGAAAGGGTTTTGTTGCAAATCTTAACATTCTTGTGTTTTCAAGTACTTGTTATAAACCTTAATGTGATCAGCATTTTAACCTTAAATAGTGAAATCTTCATATCAAATTTGAATACGAGAGTACCCCATTTGAGGTATCAAGTTTCTAGTATTATCGGGGCATATGAATGAGTTCCTTAGTGACACAGGCCATTATCAAAAAATAACAATACAGTTTCAGCTTATGATTAACAACATAAATTTTCAAATCCATAAGTGACAGCCATTAAAATTCTACTTCACAATGTACATGCTCCATCAAAAACATTTTCCCCAATTTCTTTCATGTGAATCAAACAATGTAGTAGTAGTATCCAAATCATTCCTATCAGATAATCAATCAGGTAATAAAACAGACACGGAAACAACAATAACAACAATCTAAGCATATATATATATATATATATATATATATATATAGAGAGAGAGAGAGAGAGAGAGAGAGAGATCAGTTAAAAAATGTACTAATGGTGATGTCGCCGTCGGGGCTCTGGAGCATCTTGTCCATGCCTTTAGGACCTAGAGATGTACGGAGGATGCGAGAGACAGCAACGCCGGCGGCGATGTTAGACTTCTGAGCATCTAAACCTCTTAATCTACTCTTGCTTTCTTGTTCCCTCAATATTATGAACGGCCGGCCATATTCATCGAACGCTAACGCCATTTTTGAGATCTATCACTCGATTAAGCTCTTAGATCGACGAATGAAGGCGAAAACATCAGTGAGATCTGCACACAGAGTGTACTTGATTGAAGAGTGTCAGATTGGGTATTTTTGCCCTAAAATTATAAAAACCACTCTCTCACAGTCGGGTCGGGCGAATTTATTTGGATCACGATTTCTTTTAAGCATCAGGGTTGTTAATGGGTTGGGTTCATGTTAGAACAACTCAATTTAATGTTTGCAAGTTTAAAAATCTGAATTCAAGCCAAAGTGTAATTCAACTCAATCCAAACCATACAGTTTAGTTGGGTTGATAATTTGGTATATTAAAATATTTTTTAATTTTAAATATGTTGTGTTTTTTTACTGATAATTCATTTTTTATCATCACAGTTTATACAAATATTTATATTCCTTAAATCTTAAGTATATTACATTTAACTAATTTCCTTAAATAGCATATATATGTTCATATTTAGTGAACATATATACGAAAAAATTATATAAAGATGGAGAATATATTGAATATATATATATATATACATATTAATAGGTACTTAACAATCATATTAAATTTTAAGAAATAAAAAGATATCGGGTTCATCGGGTTGGTTGGATTCAAATGATTGTAACACAATTCCAAACAAATACCTATAATTTAAAGATGTCACAACTCGATTAGATATCACATTGTTTTGAATTGGGTTACTTCACGTTGGTTTGGTCGGGTTTTTAAACACAAAAATAACGAACATAAAAACACTTTTTAATTTTTATATAATTTAATTAAATATTGGAACAAAAAAAATGCTTGCATTTTATAATAATATTAATTAGAATTTTTTATTTAATAATTCCTTTTGAACAAATATTTTTCATTTAATTAGTAATATTCTTTTAATTAAATACAATATTTAACTTAATATTTAATTAATATTCATTGATCAAACAAGTCACTCCATAATCTGATAGATCTTTTGAAACCATCGATGATTGGTGAACCGGCAGATCCATTTGCAACCGGAGAAGAACCCGACCCGGTATTAAATTTTGCATTTTGGTATTTTTGAATTATGTATGAAATGTATGCGATAATACGTACATTTAGTATGAATTATCCAACAACTGTATAAATAAATTTGTCAGTATTGTTCAAAAACTATCAGTTTGAATTAATAATTAATACATAATACAAGGTATTATGTTTTATCTCAAAAGTTCATAATAACGGTGTATTAGCTTTGGAATTGACTTGTAAATTTATCAGTGTCGGGTTTGTAAAAAAAACCTCAAACTTGAACCTTGAATGATCGTTTATAAATGAGTTATATTAAATCAGGAGTATAAAATTCACAGTATCAGTAATCATTTTTGAGTATGCAGTAGAAACAGAAATGACAACGAATGAAATTCATGTTATAGATATAACTCTTTTTTTCATATATATACATCCCTCGGAATCATATAAAGAAATCCAAAGGGGAACATTATTTTACAATGTTATTCATAATGATGAACGACATCTGAAAAACGGCTTCGAAGGACGCAATATGAGGTCCATTAGTTGCACTATTTATTACATTTCGTACATAAACTATTTAAAAGAAAAGCCCGGTAGCAACAATGATTCCTACAATGCCGCTAACAGCAGAGGCCTTGAAGCTCGAAGCGTCGCCAGCAGCTGGTGCGGCACTACTAGATAAACCACCGGCAGCTGCGGGGCCCCCAGCAGCTGCATCAGGAGCTCCTGCAGGGGATGCAGCGGAAGCAGTGGCATCACTAGCAGCTTCCCCTCCGGCAGGGGCTGTATCAGCAGCCGAGGCATATGCTACCATGGCAACGAAGATAAGTGCAAGAACAAAAAATCGGTTGATGGCCATTTTATTTTGTTTTTAAAATCAAATAGAAGAAGACTATTTATTGTTTATTGATGGTGGTTGCGATGAAGTAGAATGAGATACAATGCCCTATTAATATAGGGGGAGACATCGAAAATGTTGTGATTGACCGTTAACTTCGGTAATTTAATGGCCTTTCATTTTATTCAGACCACACAAATGTTGGATCTAGAGTCAATTTTGATGTTAGAAGAAATGGTCATTCGAAATTTGTGGTTTGTTTTTATGGTGTATTTTGGTTCATCGATATCAACTGTAAAGAAACCAGTTATATTTTTAACCGCAATCATCCTTTTCAACAACCCAGTTTTCCATAATTGAATAATGGAAATACTGACAATAGCAGTAATGTTTAAACGTAAGTCTTTCCGTATCAAATTTTATAAAAAAAATGGATGTAATGTCTACTGATAGTAAGTATCGAGCAATTGTAATGTCTTTTTTGTTTCTTAACGTGTTCTCTTTTCATATGCTTTTAAGGTTCTTTTTTGGGTAACCGCGAGTTTTCAGGTCAGTGAGTTACATGTATTGACACATTTGACTCGTTTTAGCTCTAATGATCGTCCAACATCTATATACGTACCGTATTATAAAGCAATTGGACTTTTTTTCTTTAAAATATCTTAATTTATTAAATATACAACTATTAAAGTATTTAAATATAAATCAATAATGCATAAAAAGTTTCAATTTTTTACAATATATTCTTATTCTGTCTTTTTAAAAACAATAAGGATAGAAACTTAACAGGTTTTTAAAAACTCAAATTATTTTTACGACGAAAAAATATCAAGTTTTGGAAACTCATAGATTTACCTTATTTTTTTGAAATCTAAGGTGGTGTTTGTTGTTTAAGAGGTACTGAAGTTTTTATATCACTTCTGATTTATAATTAGGAGGTGATATTGACATCTGAAATCTAAATCAATAAAACGTCTGAATTTGTTTAAATTATCTATTTTACCTATTAAAAATAGTATTATTGAATTTATAAATAAAAGTTATACAATTTCATATATTTATTCATCGTCATTACGAAATTTACATCTAAATTATAATTTGAATCCATTTAAACGTAAATATGTCATTAACGTATTTAACACATTTAAATCCTATTAAATACATCAATTGAGAGACATGATGATTGATTTGGTAAAGAGTGATTGAAAGAAATAATAGATTAAGGTTAATCGATTGAGAAACGTCGTTGTTGAGGGTTTGAAGAACAATAAGAATCAAATAAGATATCGGTTTACCTCTTATTAAATAAGAGGACAATAAGATATAAGTGCATCTGAAAAACTAAAAAAAACAAACAGTCTGAATGACCTTTACCTATTAACGAATCAGACATAAAAGGCTAATAAGAGTTAAAAAAAACAAACAATCCCTAATTGATCTTAAATATAATAAAAGAAGTTGATTAAAAGCTATATTTCAAATGAGTGCGTTATTCTCTCTAATTTGATACATATATCGATTTTTTACCCGTTTTTTAAACTGATGTTACAAAATTATGAGTACATTAAATTCATACTAACATATTATTATATCATAAAACATTTATCTCACATTCTTAAAAATTTTGATTTTTTTATAAAATTTATAGCTTAATATTGCATACATGCAGCTTCTCAAAACTTTATGAAATTGATTGATAACTAACCTATATACATGTTTAAATATAAAATAAACGTTGAACACTACTAATACAAGAAAATACAACATAAAACTGATAATCAACTAAAGACTCGTTCTGTCAAAACCATAAAAAAAATGAGTGGAATAGAGAATAAAACAAAACATGAATTAGAATGAAGGATTCAGAGTTCTCAACTTCAAAATCGAGATATATTGCATTGCAGTACACTCATAAATATCTATAAATTAAACTTGTATCATATATATATATATAGGGTTGGGTTCACGTGAGACCAAAGGTTTTTCGTGAGACCCGTAAGACCAATTTATGTTCATTGATCAACTTTATAAGCTAATGATCTAATGATCTAAAGTTCTACGGTGGCAATTTTGTGATTATTGAGAAGTTTCATGGTGTTTATGAATGTTCAAATTGTTAGATTGTGGATTTAATCCAAGGGTTGAGAATTGGTCTTACAGGTCTCACGAAAAACTCTTGGTCTCACATGATCCCAAGTCTATATATATATATATATATATGAGAATCTTCTTTTAAGAACCTATAAAATTGTGATAACTTTGATAACTTGTGCATCAACTGTGATTTCATATGATTCTTTTTAATCTAAGACTAGGATTTTAAATATTGATTAACATATATTTATTTCATAAAGTGTTTGTTCACAATGTGAATGTTTTTTGGTATGTTTGTGAAACAAAAAATACACATAAAAATTTTCACATTGTAAAACGAATACATATGAAACAATCATATTCCGAAATAAATATATGTTAATCAATATATTAAATACTATATGGGGAAAAAAATCATGTTAAACAAAAGCCTAAGGTAGCAGTTCTCATGGATCTCACAAATTTTCGAGTTTTCAAATAATTAAGCCCCTATATATAATTATATACACATGTTTTCTGTTAATACTCAATGATTCAATGATATTAAATAAATTAAATTAAGTAATATACTAAAAACTAAGACATGCATAATATAAGGAAAAAAAATCAAATATTATGCATAATATAAGGAAAAAAATCAAATATTTGACTACAAAAATGGCATATTGGACCACGGGACACTGAAATATAGCGTTACAAAAACTATAGATTGGACCATGGCATACTGAAAGTCTAAAATATCGTGTAACGAAAACCATATAGCATACCAGTATGCCACAGGCTTAACATGACATCAGACACGAGCCTTGAGTCATGGCGCCTCTAACCCTAGTTACCAAAATCACCCTCCACAACCTCATAAGATAGGGGGCATACCAATTCCAACCCATTTCAACACCCAAAAATGGCAACCATTCACTAATGAATCATGCCCGTTACTTAACCAACAACAATGGCCTTTAACACATAAAACACAACCTACATTTACGATTCAAAACGATCATCATTAAACGATCAAGATAACTACAGCCCCCCATCGGAAGGAACGGGAAGGGGGCAAGCAAGAAAGCAATTGACAGGATCTGAAATCGTGCATGAGCAGCTGCAAAAAGATCGAGTTCAAAATCTATGATATCGAAGACGAAGAAGAAGAAGAAGAAGTTGTTTTAGTACAAAACCTAACAAAAATGTCACCAGATTACAACGTACAAGATTCTCGTTGTTACAAACTAAAAAACTATAGCAGAACGTAGTCAATTGCAGCCTTTTAAAATACAGAAGCAACCGACGAGCATGAAGGCCTAAAAAACTAGCATGATCTAGGCATTACATCGTTACAGGACTAGAACATACGCTAAACGGCTAGCTACATGCTGCACAAAATTACAATGGTATTTACAACTCGAGAATATGATCCTAAAGAAACAGAAACAGATGCCCGAATACAACAAAATCAGATGCTAAAACGACTGTCGTGACAAAAAGGGGACGATTTTACAAGATAATGTAACGATATACATGAAAAATTCTACTACAGTTGAAGAAAAAGAAACAACAAAAAGCACTCATTTTTCGGTGCAGACCAGCAGATATGGGCAGTTGATGCAAAATTTAACTTAGCCAATTTCATAGAATCCAAAGAAAGCAATGAATCAAGTCGGCTTCATCCAGGTCAAAACACAAAGGGTTTCTGCCATTCTGTTCCCTGAATACGATTAAGCACCCGAGTTAAAAATCATATTTCAATTCACCAGCCAAACCATTATCTTGCCCGACACTATCATCATGCAAATTTCTTGTATGCCATAAACTCATGTGTCGATTCTTCAACTATACAGCCATCGGTATGACTAATTTGACCAGACCCAGATCATTTTTTTTCCGAAAAGATGACATAAATACTTAAATCATGATCAAATCAGAAAACAGGCAAGTGAAAGTAAAACAAATGTCGATCTCACAATAATGGTTATACAGCACAGCATATGATCAAGCATTAGATAGTAAGTCCAAGGAGAAGTGTAACTAAGCTGCAGTTAAGTTGGTTCTAAGAAAATAATCAGAGACACTGAAACATTTACACATTTAAGAATTCAACCTACAGGCCGAATTATTGCGATTGATTTATGACCATGAAACAACAAAAGGATTAGGGTACAAATGCATCTCAATTGAACTCGCTGCAAAATTTGTCTAAGGGCTTGTTTGTTAGCAACTTAACGAGCTTAATGGGTCTCGCAGCTTATTCGGTCAGCTATACAGGACCGTTTTGGTAGTGGCTTAATGATATAAAAAGTGACTTATTCAGTAAGCTTTTAGGGTGGAGCTTCATGCAGAAAGCCAAGTTTTTTTTTCCATATCTTCCCCTCCCAATTAAAAAACACGCTCCTTTCATCTATGAAAAAACCCTTCCAAACAAAAAAATTCTCAATCTATACAGACAAATTAATCCACACAGATAGCTTTATCCATATAGTACTTAATAGAAATTAGAAAATCAACCAAACAGCCCCTAAGTGTTAAAGTTCAAAGGCTAATGTCATACTAGTTAACAAAAATTTCTATATATTCACAAATGATCTACAACAAAAAGGAGCCATTTTAGCATTAGTTAATGAAACACATTGCACATGAACAACAAAAGAAAATCCAGCAGGAATGACGGGTTGTTATCTTTATGACAAATTTCAAAACCACATCCACACTTTGTAACATAATTAAAAACCCCGACTAAAAAATAGTAAGATGGGTATCTATTATGCATGACAATGATGCAAAGAAAATTTAAAACTACCACCAATTGCACTTAAGCATGCGAGAATACACATGAAGAACATAAAATGAAGTTTGACTTATTGGCTGCATGACAAAAGACGAATATGAATCATGACCAATGGAACTTCAAGTACTTGAAGGAGAAAGAGAAACTTCTACAATATAACAGTCATTTTTTATATTCTACATCTAAATCAGGAATAAAAAGGCAAGCTATCATCTGCATCTAGACTTGGCTGTAATCCTGTTTGTTCTAAGAAGATTTCCATGTTAAGTTTGTCCAACAGATAATGTATAACTCCGCTATCACGAAAAATAACAGAAAAAACAACAGTTTTGACTTTTCAAGTATCTCAAGGTCACATGCCCTAAGATGGACCATCTTTAAAGATAGGTTGCAGGAGGACTATTAGTAACCCATAAGGATAGGTTAGCATCAGGGTGCTAGATGTCCAACCAAATAAAGAAATTCACACAAAAAACTACAAATGTATTTTAGCACAATAATTAAGCATTGCAGTCTACGCCTCCTTCCAAATGTGTAGAACTTACTTTTGAATCCTGAAGCGGGTTCTGCATATGGTGTCAGCTGAGTCAGAAAGCACACCATCAATATGATATAAAGACACAGCAACAAGTTGAACTTCAAAGATCCTACAAGAAGAATGAACTGCTTGGCAAACTTAATCTGATCGCATGCGCCTTCGCTTCCCGTAATCTGCATCCCTCGACCTAGACCGGTGATCATCTTCTGGCATGGCTCGTGATCGGCTCCTGGATCTTGTAGAAGACTGTCCACGATCCCAGTCATCCTCATAACCCGCGTTGCGTTCCTTCTGACGATGCTCCCTATAATTATCCTTCTCCTCTTTGTACTTGTAGTCCTTATCATGCCTCTCCCTATCCTGATCCCTATCATCACGGTGCCTTTTCTCTGAATTCCCCGACCATTCACGCTCGGAACCTCTTTCCTTTTCCCTAGAAACTGCATTTGAACGTGCTCCTTTGTCATGGCTTGCTTCTCCATACCCATATTCTGAAGCACCATCTTCACCCCCATAACTGGACTCTCTCGTCCTTTGTCCATGCTCTTCTCCTCCCCATCCACCCATGCTGGTGTCACCCCACATTCCTGCCTGAGGTCCCTCCATCCCACTGGTACCCATCATCCCCATACCACCGGCACCCATCCCGCGGCCGAAGAACGCTGGGTTCACATGTGGAGCTACCCCAGCAAGTCCCATGGTATTGACGCCTGGAAACTGAGGCATCATACCAGGAAAACCAGAACCTGGAAAGCCACCATAACCCGCTCCTCGACCCATATATGTTGGATCAAACCCACCACCCATCATACCTTGAGGATGCATGAATCCACCAGGAGGACCCCCAAAAGCAGGACCTCCAAGACCTTGCCCATAAGCTCCTCCAGCAGGACCACTTCCAAAACCAGGTGCATTTACATTTTTTGGTCCCATCGCCCCTCTACCTCTCATGTGTCCACCGCCCCTATTGAGAACTCCCTGCCCTCCTCGTCCCCAATTACCTCTCCCATAATTCCTCCCTGCATCTCCACCAGAAAAATTTGTTCCACCACCTCTTCCTGCCCCATCATTCATAGGTCTCCTTCCTTGTGGTTCTGGCTGAGATTGAGCTGTTCCTTGATTCTTGTTTGCATAAGAAGCACCCATCTGTCTTATAGTCTGTGGGGAAGCAAATGCCACTACACAAGGTCTTCCATTGAAAACATAACCGTTCATCCCCTCTTTGCAAGCAGCAGCAGAGCCTGATTCATAAAACTCGACTTGGCAATATCCCTTGGATTTACCGCTAGCTCTTTCATCAAAGAACTTTATCTCTTTGACTCTTCCATATTGAGATAATACATTCTCAAGCTCAGCGTCTGTGGTCCACCAGTGTAGCTCCCCAACAAAGAGCGTGGTAGCACCATTTTCCGCAGGTGGCCGAATTTGATTCTCATTGACAACTGGCCGCGTCATATTCACATTAGCATTAGCCCCCATCTGATTACCTGGCATTTGAGGAACACCTCCTATGCTATGACCTGCATTAGAATTTAGCATAGGTGCAGGCTCATTGGTGATGGCCCCTGACATACTAATGGGATCAACTGAAGGTTTTTGGGGCACAGTGATTGATCCTCGAAAACCCATACTTACAGCCTGGACATCATTAGTCACTTGAGGAACCATTCTTTTTTGCAAAAGATCAACAGTCATCCCCTCCTTGTTGTCAGGCAACCGCAGGCCAGTACTCGGATAGACACCTTCAGCTGCAACACCAGGTATGTTTATATCTTGTGATGGCATAGCTTCAGGTCGAGCTTCCTGAACGTTTACTTTCTGATCATGGAACCCTCCATTTCCCACATTAGCAGATGGTAGTGCCTCAGACCGCTGCATCTGCAGGAAACCTTCTCCAACATTAACATCATTGTAGAGATCATCGTATTCATCATCCTCACCTCCAATCTCATCGTCCGCGAGTGCAGGAATTGCTCCATCCCCATGATATTGCATCTTTTGAGACCCTCCAAATTCCTCGTCTCCATAATCTAACTGCTCTTCGGCCATCAAATCAATTCAAGTCAACACCCCAGTCAAGACCGACAAGACAAACAACAATTTACCTTAACCTGCATATGCATAATAGACAACATTGATTAATAATGCATCTTAATAATGCTATCGGTAGATCTCATACCAATAACATGACAGCCCAAAGAAGACCAAAATCTCTTCTTTAAAGTTCAACATCTACTCTTAGAAGTTAGAACAATTCATATCTCCATTCCAACAACCAACATTTTCATACTAATAACACTTACTATAAACCATAATGTAGCTACCAAAACTTTTTCCTAGAAAGCTTAGAATTCACAACATTAAGATACCCAAATTCAAAGCATAGTTCTTTTTTGGCAAAATAGATAGAATGGTCATTGAACTTTCATGATTTTTCACTTGTACATCTTTAAAAAAGATTTATCATAAATATATTATAAATTTGCACAATCGTATACATTCTTTTAGTTCAATTAAGGTGAGATTTAGAAATTTAAATGCCCAATTGTCATCGAATGTTTAAACGTTTTGCAAACTAATGACTCAGCTTCAAAAAAAAATTGAACTAGGTAGAACAAATTCACTTGTGCCAAAGGTCCACTTGCTTACTATGATCTTGCTTTAAGTCACTGCAAACGACTTTTAATTTATTGACTAGTTAAATTCCCCAATCAAAACGTTATATTGTAGTTGGACAGTAATTGGATCAAAATGATCTAATTGATACGGTTGTGAAAGAAGACTGTGCTTATATTCCTTTTATTCAAATGTTAAAATATCAGAAAGCAAAAATACTCAAAGATTGCAGTGAAACGCGTCCATAGTCTAATGGATAGGACAGAGGTCTTCTAAACCAGTGGAATAGGTTCAAATCCTATTGGAAATGGTTTTTTACCAGATACCTTTTAGATTTCAATACCAAAAAATAAATTTTGAATGCTTTTTTAGATTTCGATATCAAAAAACAAATTTTAAATGGTTTGAATCAGAAACGCTCGAGTACCCTTCTTATTTTATTGAAAAAAGTAATCAACAGGGTGATCAATTTGTTTAGGCTGCTTGTTTTAAAAGTATAAAACGTAGAAAATTCCTTTTGTCGAGACATGCAAATGAAAAGAACCATGAAAGCTCAATGATCACTTTTTCTTTTCCTACTTTGCCTTGTCTTTCGCGAACAAAGGACTAATGAAACTCAACTCAATGCATACATATTTTAAAACATATGTAGCAAGGTTATAGCCGTGGGGTATAGGTAGATGATTGTGGATAACAAAGTTATGAGATCCTAGAAGATGATGAATGGGTAAGGTTATATACATGTGTTTGTACATATAAGAGTTCAAAAACCAAGCAAAAAAAAAAAAGATAAGTTATCTTATAATCCATTCTTGAACTATAAAACATAAACTGTTAAAGTAGTCTTACTCTCAAGCCTTAGCCTTACAACATCTCCAATCCAAGGTTCTTATAAGCAAAAAGTGTGGGTTCTTAGAAGAATAATCATTGGAGATAGTTCTTATAAAAACCTCACATTCTTTGAGTTCTTGTACAAGAACCTTGGTTCTTACCTTGAAATTGGTGTGAAGTGACTTTTTTGTTAGTTTTTTTATATATTTATTGACTTTATAATTATTACTGTTGTTGAAAAATACATGGAACCCACAAAATGGGTTCTTACAATAACTACCATTGTGAAGTTTTATGTAGGTTAGTTTGGTGAGGTGGAAATGATGTGTCGGGTAAAAGTACAAAAAGTGGGTTCTTGTAAGAACCTCCATTATTTGGAGATGCTCTTATAGAGCTTTCGTTATTACTTATTGTGCCCATGTTTTTTTAACACAACTATTGAGCAAAAAGTATTTGTTGTTTTGCTCTGCCTCGTGTTTTTCTGGCTTTACCTTTACCCTTGGTTCCTAAACTTCTATTAGTTGTATGTTCTGTTTAATAAAAGTTGAACAAAATTTCCCACCTTATCCCCATTATCACTGGTCAACAGTCAATGCTACACAGGGTGAGATTTCAAAAATCTAAATGCCTAGTTGTTGATGATCTATGCTTCAATTCACAGGAAATGACCTTCTTCCAATTTCTAAACCTATTAAGCTCTCTAAAGCTTGACTTTGTTTTGCAACCTACAATCAGAATGAAAATGATGTACATGATCGACCATCCTTCTTGTTGAGATATGAATGTGAAATTGAAAAGAACCAGAAAAAAAAAGAATAATGAAATTCAACTAAACACCCATATATTTCAAAAGTCATAACCTAACACAAATTTCATAAAAATGATATCATACAAAGAGATCTAAGGCACATACACACAAAAACCTATCTTTGTCATTACGATAGTTCCAGTTCCATCTATCTAATCTAACGACGCTATAAGTAAAAAAAATCAAAATCAAAATCAAAGAAAAAGAAAAAGAACCCCTAAATTCGCAGCTCAATTTACCACGAAACAAGCACAAGTATGGTAGAAACTTACCTAATCTCCTCAGTTTTACAAGTGAAAGCAGCTACCTAACAAAAGAAATTCAAGAAAAACAAAAGAAGAATCAGATCGAAGCTGGATCGATGCAAAACAAAGAAGAAGTGCACAAAATTAACGCGAAAAAAAGATGATTACCAGTTTTAGGTTATAGGAGATGAGATCAGAGTGGAGACAAAATGGTGGGATTACGAAACGAAAAACTGTTGTGAGTCTGTATCTACAGGTACAGTGGGTGTTCTTGAGAGCAAAATCACGATCTTATCTTTCTACAGCTTTGATAATAATAATTATAATAAGGGAAAAACCGTATACCTAAATTTTCTTGCTTCCTTTTCCCCCTTTTCGTCCATACCCCCCATTTAATACCTAAATTTACCACCAAATACTATCATCTTTTATTAATATCACTATTTATACATTCATTTTTAAATGGGTTTTCTTTTATGAGAATCAGAATATTCATCCTTGATCAATCATAATTAAAGATCAACAGTAATAAGATGTATCAGATTAGTTCTTGTATCAAGAGCAATTCATGAAATAGAGATGAGATCAAAAGTGATAAAGGGTCTAGATCTCTTCTTACTCTCTCTCTATATATATATAGAGAGAGAGGGGAAGGGTTCAAATGAAAACCCTTGTAATTTATGAGAATGCTATAATAGTCTATAAAGTAGACATTATCGTTTATATCACAAATTAATAGGGATTTTTTAAATTAACATTAGTATTAACAAAAAAAAAATCAAAAATATTTTGATGTGGAGAAGGGTAAAATTGAAATGATAACATTCAAATAACACAATCGCGATTACTCCGATCATCGGAGAAGTGATAACATCGTAGACAGTGGTTATCGAGTGATTACGGCTCGGTTATTGTTTGTCGTTGATTAGGGTTGTATAACGTATATATCACATCACATTTGATATCGCCAATAGAGTAATCGAACACGGGTTGTATTCAACTGTATCATACATTTATGACGGCATAATCAATATCACAATAGAATAATCGAACAGATGACATATTTAAAGGTATTATATATTTATCACAACACAGTCGAAATCACAATAGAATGATCGAACATGGGTTGTATTCAATACTCTATCACACAAATATCACAACGATATCATAATTGATTAATTGAGCGAAGATGTATTCAATACTCCATCACACAAATATCAAAATGATATCACAATAAAGTAATCAAACATGGGTTGTATTCAAATTTATATGTACATATGATATATATTTATATAGAAAGATGAGAGATCATGTGAAAATAAAAGTATATGGTGATAATGATGAGAATACTTATAAGTCTTTGGATGAGTTGACTTTTTATACTTTCATATATTTTCACCTACATTCACCTATCTTTATTTATCTTTTTTATCATCATGACCTAAAAATGAAAGTAATTAAATGTATGTAAAAGTTTGTTAAAATGACCTAAAAATGAAGATAAATTTGAAAATAAAGGTAGATGAATGTAGTTGAATTTTACCTAGATTAAAAAGTCAACTCATCCAAAGACTTAAAAGTGTTCTCATTATTATCACCATAACTTTTATTTTCATATGATCTCTAGTCTTTCTATATATAACTATATATATGATATATAATAAAGGTAATCTTTACAGTGTTTTGCTGTAAAATTTAAAGTAGAAAAAAATGGTTTCACAGGTCTTACGAAAATTGGTCGAAAGTGAAATCAACCCTCCTATATAAGAATTTCAAGATTGTTACTAGTTTTTTTTTTTTTTTTTTTTTTTTTTTTTACGAATATTGGTATGTTTTTGGTAAAAAGAAAATTGAAGTGAAAGAGAAGTCAATGATTATGAATAAATGGGTAAATATAAAGTCTTTTCCTTATCAAGAAAGATCTAAAAATCAAGACTTATTGAGTCTTTGGAATTTATTTATGTACTTTTGTATTAGTTTTGCTTTTTATTGTTATATGTATTGCAAAATCAATACAACATTATCAAAGAGCATATGTCGTAGCGGTATCAGAGTCTTTAAACTCTTAGAAGGTCAGGGTTTAAACTTCATCAAAAATGAAGAGAATATGTGAGTTTATTTGTTTTATTTACCGCATCTAAATATCATATACTTAAAAAAAATCAATACAACATTGTATTGAGAGTCTTTTATTTAATTATATGTTTTGTATTTTTTGTAGATAAACCAATTTCTATATTTAAGCCGTTACCAAACAGTCATATATAGCTGGCCTAATAAGTTGAGTTCCGTTAAGCTCATTAAGCTACTAACAAACAACTATATCTTAGGGATTGTTTGTTTACCTCTTAATAGTTCTATTAAGAGACAACTTCTGAATCGTTAAGAGTTGAATCTTGTTTGGCAAAAAAAGCTTGTCTCTTAATGGTTTTAAAACCCTCTGAATGATTTTGTATCATAGGCTTCCCTTAACCATTCAACGCCCTAATTTCACTGTAAACAATTACCAAACAATTATATTTCATTTCGCACTATATCATGAGAGTCTCTTAATCATTCAGCACCAAATCATTCAGCAACTGTCAGACAGTCCCTTAGCCAAATTATTTATGGTTAAAGAATCTCTTTCTAGTTGCTCTGAAACAATTTAAACGAACAAATCGACCCAAAAATAACCGAAACAAGTCAATTACACATACATTACTCTATCAATTCCATCAAACATTAAAACTAGTTGAGTATAAATATTGGAACAATTTGATGACACTTTTATGTGCTCATTTTATAAGTTTTGCATATAGAAAAATAAATGGTTCACTAAAAAAACAAAACCAACCCTATTTGCATCTTAATGAAAGAATACAATAAAATTCATTTTTTGTTTGCTTACAAGAAATGAAAACATCCATCATCATCTAGTGTACACCTCCTCTTTAACAAAGCTAACCTGCAAAATGTACACGAATACGAAGCCCGACTCAATACATTCCTTTGAAAACCGGATTTGTTCGGCATATGCTTGCCCCGTATTCCTCGTACTCCGCTTTCGTATGGCAAGCCTGTTTCACCAAGCCAAACATAATTACCACATAAACACAAATATTTTATAGTACGAATCCAATATATTCTACGCAGAGGTCAAGAAAGGATTATTGACCATGTGTTACAAAATGCGGGAAGGATTGTAACAACAAACTTGAAATCCCAAAAAGATAAAGAATACCGTGAAAAATTCTGGTGTTGATGCGAGTACTGAGCCTCCAAACCATACGGCATATCTTTGGATAGGATGGCTGACTACATTGACTTCAACTGGGTGCGACTGGAACCAAAATTAACACCACCTTTCTCGTTAGTAATCATGATATGGGGGCATGTTCAAATGAGAACCGGAAAAACAATTATTCGTGATGCAAGATATATATGATGAAATGCATGATATTCATGATGAATAATACTCATGATGTGGGGTATGTTCAAATGAGAACCGGAGAACTGATTATTCATGATGAATGTCGTGATAGATATTCATGATAAAATATATTCATAATAAAAATATACGGTATTCATGATGAAAATGCAAGATATTTATAATGAAAATGCAAGGCATTCATGATGAATATTCATAATGAATGATATATAAAATAGTTGGTAGTCAGGTTCTCAAATATTTATGGTTCTAGTTTGAACTTGCTCCATAGTAGGCAGGATAAGCAAGCTTACTTTTACTTCACTACTAGTACTAGTATATCTCATATTAGACGCAAGAACACGTGCATCCACAATCTTCTTCGTATCCCTTTGCAGCCTTCGTTGGAAGTCTTTAAACATGGTTGATCCTCCAGACAACACTATATTCTGAAATAAATGCCTAAAAGATTAGCATGAGATGGAACAACTATCTTTCATACTAATAGCAAACAAACTGTCCAAATTCAAGATTATGCCAGCATTTCAACTTCCAATACCAAAGCATGTGGTTGGTTAGAACATCTAACATCAATCAAAAGCGAGTGATGAGATCATAGGCAGATGTGTATAGAAAACCATTGATTAAGTGTTGGCAGCTTAATGGCACTCACATCTTATTCGGTCAACAATAGATGACTGTTTGACAGTGGCTTAATGATATAGAAAGTGACTTAGGACCTGTTTGTTAACAGCTTAATAAGCTCAATGGGGCTTGCAGCTTATTCGGTCAGTTATACATGACTGTTTGGTTGTGGCTTAATGACATAGAAAGTGGTTTATCCGCTAAGCTTCTTGTTGGGAGCTTTATGCAGAAAGCCAATTTTTTCCAAACCTGCCCCTCCCAATCAAAAAACACGCTCCTTCCATCTATGAAAAAACCAACTTCCAAACAAAAACCCTCCCAATCTATTCAAATAGAGTAATCCACAATCAGCTTTATCCATACTGGACTTAATGGAAAACCAACCAAACAGCCCCTTCTTCAGTAAGCTTCTAGGGGGAGCTTTATGCGGAAAGCCAAGTTTTTCCAAACCTGTCCAGCTGTCCTTTCCAATTAAAAAACACTCGTTCCATATGTGAAAAAACCTCCCAAACAAAAACCTTCCCAATCTATATGGACAAATTAATCCACATAGACAGCTTTATCCATACAGAACTTAATGGAAAACCAATCAAACAGCCCCTTACTCAAATACCCAGATTAATCCACAAAAGTATTTTGAGGTTTAAAAACTGAAGAGTGCACAAAAAACACCATGAGGATTGATCATGCCTAAAATAATGGAATCGCATCAAGCCTGAAGAACAGGTGGATAACAATTGTAATTGCTCAAATGGAAACCATCTTGATCAGTTGGGCTGCGGAGAGACTGGGTTGTTCTTTTGATGTAATTTTGTAACTGTATTTTTCTTACTTTGATCTTAATTATATTTTAAGTATGCATTAAATAGAAAAGCAATCCAACCAGTGAGATCAATCTAGTGAAGTCAACAGTGGCCTATATTTATAAAGTAATGTACACCTTATATAGAGCCCTTCGTGTGTCAATTGGCGCAGACTGAATACACTTGTCTATTACAGCAGGTAAAGGGGTCGTGAATTCTTTATTGTATATCTCCGGATTGAAGAAAATCTGCATGATCAAATGTAGCAAGTTATAACCATCAGAAATAAAACCGCCTAATAACTAGCAAACTAAAAATCCATTTTTTGTGAGGAGTACTCTTGAATGTACTATACAGTAGGTTCTCAGTGCCCTAAGATCCCAATCCCAGATCGAATTCCAATCGCAGAATTGTTCTCAAGCAAATGGCTTTTCACATTAAAGATCGGCTTTTCTTTTAACACAAGAATGGCAACAATATCTAAGCACATTGAAAATATCAAAACACACCAAACTCGTATCAGTCAAGTTATAACACTCGCCTCAGATGATCTGCTTTGGTAAGGGTTTTCTTTGGCTTTTTTTTAAGCTTTATGGCATAGTAGTATTTCTCTTTATGGTATAAGTGTCTTTTTTATTTTAAAAAACTAAAAGTCAAAGCCCAATCACCCCAATGTGTATTTTTAATATTTTAAAACCCAAAAAGCTAGTATTTTCTCCTCTCAATCAAAAAGTGTGGTTTGAACCTTCGTCTTCCTCCAAGCAACCAATTTTTCCACACCCTCTCAGTGTTTTACTCCTTCCTCTGTCAAGAACCACTGAACCAGCGCCCTTAGTAAATCAGTATTATATATATATATATATTGTAAATAAATGTATATATATTTGTATAGTATATATATATACATATTTTGGTGTATATATTTCCGCCTCCCGGTTCCGCCTTTTAAAACCTTGAGCATGGAGCTTCAAAAAGAACAATTTTACTAGAATCCAAGTGGGCATCATTTGTTAAAATCATGAAGGCAGTGAAAATAACAATATGGATATAAGAAAAGGGGAACAGACCTCAGGACCTAGAAATCGTTCATAACCAACATCACATGCATACGGTGCCCCTGTCTTCGGTTTAATACCTCTCCATTGTTTAATGTATTTGGATGGTTCTTTGTCATGCTTATTGTACTCCTATACAATTAAAGAAAAATAACCAATCAAGCATTTCAAATAAAACAGAAGACCAATGCTAAGATAACGTAAATCATGAAACCTGAAGCAAGCTAACTGAAGAAAATGAGTAGGTGTTTAGCTTTTCAAATTTGCTGAAGTAAACAAATCCATAACTACCTTGACGATGTCCGCACATGTGTAGCAATAAGTCTCCTTAACTTTCCGAGCTACTTCAAATGAGTCTTCAGGGGGAACGTGTTCCCCTCTTTCCTGCACAAGGCAATATCATGAAAGAATTAACCAGGCTTCAGTAACCACTAATATTCTGGGTCTAAACAGACTATAGATACTTATGAACAGTATCAGTAAATTTCAGCATCTTTCCCCAAAACAAAATTGTTTGCAAAACCAAAATGAAAACAGAAGCCAAAATCAACATACACGCATGAGCTGTTGGATGAAGAGAGTAACATCTTTCCCCGAAATCGGTATTGACTTAATGCTGCTCCCAATAACATAACCTTCTGCAACGGGTACGACATGAGTGGCCCCATCTCCAACATCTACTACAACACCTGTCATCTCACACTATGCAAAAATACGGGTTAATGCAAAAGGAGGAGAATGGGAAAATGAAGATCATATAACATTCATCAAAATCTGACTTCTCAAGCGTATAAGCATATTCATACACACCACTCTCATTTTCTCAACTGGCAAGTTTCTGGAGGTGGCAATACTAGCTTCTTATGCTAAAAGGGTTTCCTGTTGCCCACCTATTTATGAAAAAAATTCTAGACATACAAACGAAAAAACAGAAATATGACGGAATAGAGCCTTATTCGCCTTGACTTATAGCAACTATAATAAAATGAAAAACGTTGAAAAACAATTGGTGACAACCATTTAGTGGTTATGACTCCTAAATTGACAAAGTTGAAGAATAAGTTCTACACGAAAGCACAAATGCTTTACAATGATGGCTGCTAAGTTACGAACATCAGCTCCAAATATTGGATATTACACCTTGTTAAGTGAGATATAATAAAAGATAACACACTTTGACAACATAGAGATGGAGGGTACCAAATTTAACAAGGCAAAAAAATTCAAGTTCAGATGAAAAGCCTTAATGTTTTACCACATTGAATGTCATGAAGAAGAGAATATCAATATGAAAAGAAATTCTTTCTATTATTGACATACAATACAAAACAAATATAAGTATACCCTGTCCAACTTTACTCTTTAATTTGTTTTAGACCTTTGTATGTGTTCCCCAAATAGTCTTAGTATGATGGTGTCATTATTATATTCATATTACCTCACATAAACAAACACCATGTTCAAGAAAGAATATACCTCTGCAAATTCACACATTCAATTTGAAGGAATAACATAATATACATCCACACAAAGATTGATCAGGGTGGTTTTTATCTTTGAGAATAAATATTGGTTGTTTTTGTGTTTTCATGCATCAAAATTATGATTGCAGGATCCATGACAATAAGTATGCATCCACTACAAGAGTTGAAATTATGAGGGCTTAGAACTGGACAACTGGTTATATTATTTATTAAGAATAAAAATCATCCTTATATGGGCTACAAAATGGTTCAAGATAAAGATAATTATTAGAGAATCTTCAACAGACTCTTCAAAGTTTCTCTAAAATGGAAAATCAAAAATCAAAATCTCCAAAAAATTTACATTCAACTCCAACAGCTTCTCCATGTTAGTGATTACAACATTAATTATATTTTATCAAAGTATTCAATACCTTCAATAAAATATTATTTCTCTCTCCTAAACATTTAATTTCAAAAACTCTTATTAGTTGGAAAGAAATTTTTTCTCTCATTAGCAATATTTTTTTAAGAAATTCTCCAAATTTGGAGAAATTTACCATTCTCTTTCCTAGTTTCTCCATTTTGGAGGATCTGCTGGAGCCTAAATTAGGCAGAAATCCCCAAAATCTTCATTTTCTCCTTTTTGGATAATCTTTGGGAGATGCTCTTAGAGAGACACAAATTAACAGGACTTGCTTGTCATGTATATAATAACCGACGATGGGGAGAGTTTCAACTTGGCCTTCTACTAAGAGTGTTGCAGAAATTCCCATTCTTCTCGTTTAAGCCTTTCCCTCCAATGTAATCACATCCTCCTACGAAAATATCCCGGCTAAAGAATATATAGATTACAAGTACAAAGTAAAGGCCATCATCGAGGAAGCACTTTAACAATAACAACTTCAGATAATGGTGCCACCTTCATGTGTGAAGATTTGAGCACACAAGAGGTGAGTGGTCAATGTTAAAGCAAGTAAGCAAGCAAAGGATACCTAGACCATTTCATTCTTGTACTAGAAGTAACATTTGTCATAGTAAGTTCAATTTATAAGGAAAAGAAGAAACAAACAAAGCAAGATCAAAGATTTGCTTCAACATACATCAAAGTTTCCCCAAGCATCTTGAAGTCAAAGTTTAAAACATCTTTGACGATAATTGTACTTGAATATAGCACCACAAATTGCATATGTCAACCTAGTATTGTTAATAAACAGACCATCACCTATGGATGTAAAGAACCAACATAAAGTAGATAGCTTAAAATTAAATAAAAGCTTCCAACGGGCATGTGTACTACTGAAAATAGTGTGTGTCTGTGTGTATCATATATATACATGATCCCAAAAACAAATCAAGACCACAGGTTCGGTCTCTAGATCCCACAAATTACAAGTAATGTGTATGTACATTACACCTAGATATACACCAGACAAAGGTTATAATCATTAAACCCAACTGTTCTTTATGGGTTCAACAGGGTACTTGTTAAGAGAACACCACAAAACCAACAGACAGGCATAATTCCAGTGTTAGAATTTTTGGTTTGCTGAACATTTTTGTTTCTGCGTTTCTCCACTTCCTATAGCTCTAGAACAGGAATGGTATTCTTAAGTGTAGATCCAAAGAAAATGATAGAAGATAAACTAAAAAATCTAATATAGGAATTTTTGAATTATCTTACTTGATCACATTCAACTTCAAGATACCTAAGTTGCATCTTCAAGTGAGGTGATAAAGGCAAACTTAAAGTTCTG
>NW_020200566.1:298220-298464 GCF_001531365.2 Cynara cardunculus var. scolymus | reverse complement strand
AGGAATTTTTGAATTATCTTACTTGATCACATTCAACTTCAAGATACCTAAGTTGCATCTTCAAGTGAGGTGATAAAGGCAAACTTAAAGTTCTGATGAGTGATGRCCAATGAGACAACAGGTCAATAGTTGTCTGGAAATCCAGAGATTTGCCCGAGTAACTGATTTTACATATTAGTATGTCTTTATGATGGATATTGATTTAATGTCGGGGCTTGGTTGGGGGAATTAGAGGGTAAGGAAT
>NW_020200566.1:292723-297742 GCF_001531365.2 Cynara cardunculus var. scolymus | reverse complement strand
TTACCCTATAACAGGTAATGGACCATTCCTGAGAAAATTTGAGTACGGGTAATGGACTGTTTCACAGCTTCACCTTCATGAATTCACCTGCCCACCCCCTCCCTCAACCGGCAACCACCGTCCCACTCTCTCCCCCCTCTGCAACTCACTGCCGCACTCCCTCTCCCGATAGGAACCCACTGATTCTGGTTTGGATTTCTGTAAGATATAGGATTTCATTTGAGTTAGTGTTTGATTTGCTTAAAAAAAGGAGTGGGAAGCCCAGACAGTTGTACATTGCTTAAGATTTCTTCTCCGGCAAAAGATTGAACAATCATAAGAGGGCCAAAAGCTTTAGAATTTCTCATCTTGTAGTCTTGATAGTGATTCCCCATGTCTTCCAAGCATTAGGAATGTTCAGTTCACCACAAATTTAATTTTTGGTATGAGTTTGCCGCATTATGTTTGCTTTTGGGTTTCACTGGTCTATAATTTCTTATAGTTTAATCCTTTGCCTACCCCACCTAACTTGAGATAAAAGGCCTTACATCTAGAAAATAGCAATGACTAAAACCATGACATAAATATGTAATTCTTAAGTTTCAGACAACTATTGTCTTGTGAGAACACGTGAAACCTGATTTTTATCTGTTGAACAAGATCACAGCTTCTTATGTCGCTAGCTGCATTAAGCTGTCAATAGTAGATTTTCGCATAAATGATAACTTCTAATTATACCTCAGTACAATGAACTTGGTAACATGAAGACTCTCATTTTACATTATATATATGATATACCTTAAACTATCAAAATATTAATCACTTCAATCACAATTCCCCAATTCATGAAGTTAAATAGTTGTTAAACTATCAGATCATTAACCAGCCACACTCAAACTTCTGCTGTTCTGCATTCTTGCAATTTATCAGTCTCTTAATTTCATCATATATGCGTTATTTTGCTCCTAACATATGTCTAAGGATAATCCTGAAAGCTTGAGTTCAGTTATTAACGTCAGCATTAAAGAATCACAATAAATGCACCTTCCAATAATAATAATTCAAATAACCAACCTTAGATGTCGTGTACCCTGCAGCAAGAGCAAGTACCGGCTGCACTGCAATATAAAGCCCTGGAACATTGAATGTCTCAAACATAATCTCACCGGTATACTCTCGACTTTCTGGTGGAGTAAGTGGACTCTCCGTCAATAAGAAGTAATGGTCCTCTGGATCACAACGTAGATAATTAAATATACACTGCTGCCAAAACCGTTCCATCGCATCCCAGTTATCCACCTGCCCGTGCTTGATCGGGTAAGTTAGATTGTAAGTACTACTAGTTCTTGATTTCGACACAGCTTCTTCCCCAATAAAGAAATCAAGATCAGCCATTACGCCAGCATTATGTTGTGCCATCCAACTGCTACTTCCCTTGTTAGAGCTTCGGTTGGGCTGAGTTATGAATGATTCGTTAACTGCAACTACTGTTGGAGCAATGAAACATGGCTCCACGTTACCCGCAAAACCCATTTTAGTATAACTGCAGGGCCACGATAGGTTATATTAATTTAAGCTATCGAAACAAGTAGATGATCCAAACAAAATGAATGGGTAAACGATATCTTTCAGAAACATTTTATCGAACATGTGATGTGCATAGCTTACAGATACAACAAATACGAATCTTGCTTAAGAATCTCATCAGAAGACGATTACCAATTAGAATATTGAGTATTGGATCAATGAATCTTGTGAAATAAAACAAATGCAATGAAATCAGAATTAGTGAATTACCCGGTACCGTTGTCGATCACTACAGCAGGACGAGATGTGGAAGGATCCATGATGATAGATTGAACAGCAGAGAGAAATAGCGATGTTATTGGAGCAAAGGTGGATCTGCAACTGAGATCCTATATGGGGTTTAAGGGAGGAAGTGATCATGGTCGTTGGGGAAAATCGATTAAAACCGTGGACGTCGATTGCAAGCGAAAGCGGCAATTCAACAACCAGCATTGACGATGATTGATATTGCTAATGGGTATCGCTCCATCCATTTGATTTTATTGGGAAAAAAGGAGAGTACAGTCAATCATGAACGAATCGCTGTGGAAATTAAAGAAAGTTGTTACATCAAATTCACCATCATTACAATACAAATCCACTACCCAGTGTCTTTTTCCCCAATTCAGGACCTTTTCTTGGCGATGAAACAATCAAATCTTCCTGTCCCTTTTCTCTCTTCTCGTCGATGGTTTGGAGATTGGCGGACGTTGAATCGGAGAAGTGTTTGACACGGCTTACTCCCTGGCCCCTGCTCGATCTTCTGGTCCGATTAGGTTAACCCGTAACTATGATGGCCCAAACTCGCAAAATTGAATCCAAATAATATTTTATTTTATCTTTATATTTTCATTATTTTGTCTTTTCTTTATTTTATTTTTTTTATTTCGTATCTCGATTAATTTCATATGATCCTAAAGAAAGGTTAAGAAAATACCCGGTGGTCTTACTGTGCTCGAATTAGTGACCTATAAATAGGGTTGTGTATTGGGCGGTTCACCAGATTTTTCTAAAATTTTCCCAGTTCGGCTGCCAACATTTCCAGGGTCATGAACACGACTTCTACCCCTTGTTCTACTACCTCTTCAGTTAAATTAAAATAAGATCTAGTTCAATTACAATGAGTTAGTTCAATGTTTAGTGAATTAAATTGAGAACGTTGCAAATAGCATTAGAGTGACGGCCCTCTAAGGTTTCAGGGGTATGCATATACTAAGGTCCCATTTGTTTGATTTGTTTGACTGTCTGGTTCTGAAATATTAAGATTTAATTGAAATCCTATAAACATAGGATTTTGAAATTCTAAGGGGGTGCTTGGGATTTCACGGCATTTCATATGATTGTATGCAAGAATGTACTAAAAATATTAAAAACATTTGTTTTGTAATAACCAATTAGTAAAAATGTAATATAATTATTTTTATAAAAAAATTGTATAAATTATTTATATATAATAAAATCCAATTTTATTTCAAATCCTACAAACAAAAACACACACCAATGATTTTAAATTCATTTCAATTTAAATCCCCCTATGAAATTCAAATCTCTCAAAAACAATCTTGCAAATCATATAAGCCTACATTTTGGTGGACATGGGCCTTGCAAGTTGGGCCAATTTGGCATGGGCCCCATCCCCATGTATCAGTGGGCTTGCCATGTGGTTTACGTATTCGGGTTATCCGTATGTTATAACTTTAAAATAATAAATAAAATTTACTTTAATAATTTATATAATGAAGAGTGTTACGTATTAAAATATAAATACGACATATATCTACATTATCGATTTCAATATATAGATACTTAAATACGTTTACATGAATAAATTATGACAACTTGTAGTAACCGATAAGGACTGAGGTCTTTTCAACATCCAAGCCACCTGAATTTAACACTGACATTGATCAGGAGGATTGAGAGCACTTTCGTACGGATAAATGTGTTTAGGGAGGACACAGCATGGTGAAATGTCTGATATATGTGAGATGGTCGTAGGTGGTTGTGTAGATGTCATGTAATGGATTTAAATATGATTTTAAGAGAAAATCGTATCCCATAAGTGGGGTGAAGTAATCATATGAATAGTTTAAGAGATTATAACAGAAAGGAATGGCAATGCGAGAATATACTGTGTAACACCACATGCCAACCGAAGATAAAGGAATTGAACTGTATGTGTGTGACATGAGGGCCATCACAGGGCAGTATGGTTAACTACGAAACTTTAAACCGTGCATGGCACACGAGGGTCAATGCAGTATGTTTAACAATGAAACTAATGGCGTTAACAATGTTGCATTATTTTATAAATAGAGAAGAAATGTTGAGATGAATAATAAGCAGTGTTGAGAAAAAAACGAAAAAATGCAAATATTACGTAAAGTTTATAATACGAGTGTAAAAAACGTGGTAGAGAACAACCTAAAGGATGTATGACAGGAACAAACAATTGTTGTAATTGTGCTAAGACAAAACACTTAAATGCAATTTTACAAAATACCAGCTTGTTATGATGACCGACATGTAAGGACAAATTACATTTGAGATTAATATAGGATTATTGAAAAGTAGAACAAGGTGCCAGAAACAAATGCCATAATATCACTGACAATGACATAAACAGGTAATAATTCAGATGTCTAATAAGTCCGTTTGGTAGTTGTCGAATGGTTTGATGTAAAATGATTAAGAGATTTTCATGATATATTGCAAAATGAAATATAATTGTTTGGTAATTGTTTATGATGAAATTAAGGCGCTGAATGGTTAAGGGAGACCCATGGTACAAACTCATCCAGAATGTTTTAGAATCATTAAAGGACAAATTTCTTTTTTGCAAACAAGATTCACCTTTTAACAATTCAGATGTTGCATTTTAATTGAATTATTAAAATGTAAACAAACAATTCATAATATTATATACGTTCATAGGGTTTTATGTAAAATTGAAATGTTGTTTATGATAAATCATATATGTTGAAAATACTAACAATTAAAAAAAATCGAACCAAATACGTTATATTTTTATTAATTTAAAACAATTTATTTAATAAAACATCACATAATAAAAAGCAAAATACAATATATTAATTTATAAGTAAAATACAATTTTTGTTTTTTTGTGGGTTTTCGAAAATAACGGTTTTTAGTTGTTTGAAATTAAGGAGATGGTCATTATGGTTTGCAAAAACGTTCAAATTTGATCAATATCTTTAAGGGTGCGTTTGGTGCGCAGACAAGATAGGACATGACAGGACAGAACAGGACAGGACGGGGCAGGACAGGACAGCTGTTCAGCGTTTGGTAAGACAGGACAGGACATGACAGGACTGGTTAAAATGACCGATTTACCCCTAACGTTATTTTGCTTCTATACTAAGTTAAAATACAGGCAAATAACAAACATTCTATATGCTAATGATCAAGAGATGCGAATCGGATGCAAGACAGCAGAACCCAATCGAAATCGAA
>NW_020200566.1:289763-290982 GCF_001531365.2 Cynara cardunculus var. scolymus | reverse complement strand
TATATAATTTTTCTTAAAATATATTATAAAAAGTATTAAAATATTTATAGAAATAAATTTAAATGATTATATTATATAAAATAGCTGATAGAACACTTTTATTTTAAACGCGTCATAAAAATTTGTTAAAATTCTTACAAATGCTTTATAAAATTATTATGATACTTTTAGATATGACATTTTTCATAATGTGGTCTTATAAACTGAAGTTTAATAGAGTAATACGTTTAGACGCTTTATAAAACCAATTTTGTTGTATTGTTATTTGAAGTAGATTTTTCAAAATTTAAAAGGTCGGCAAGAGATTATGGAATTTTTTTCTAAAATGAAGAATTAAAAATTAAAATGTTAAAAAAAATTAAAGTCAAGCTCAAAAACTTATTTGCTTTAGAGATGTTAGAAGAATACTCGCGCAATGCAGCATAATAAATCTTCATTTTTATGTTTAGTGTTTATTCTGTCTCTATCGATATAATACGATTTTATGTGGTTCTAAAAAAATGATAATGTTTTTATTTTTGAATGAAATATAAATTTGAAGATAATTTAAGATTTTGAAAAAAAAAATCGATATTAATATCAAATTAACTATTTAATAGTTCTCATTTCTTGGTGTAACTTCTTTAATTCAAAATTTTATTATAATTTAATTTAAATTTAATAACAAAGTAATATAATTTTTGCTTAATAATACGAGAAGTACTTAAGTCGACATAGCTCCATATATATGTTCTTTTGAGTTGGAACCAACCATGATTTTTTTTAAAGAATAATAATTAAATATTATATAAAAACTAAATTATTATCTTAATTATATTTTAAATTTTTTATATATACTATATTATAAAGCATTTGATAAAAACTATTAAAAACCATTTTTTATGCGTAAAATACTGCATATTATTTAAAACTCAAAATTGCAAGTAGATTGTGCGCAAGTACAACTTATTAAAGCTTCATATCTGAATTCGTGTAACTAACTGTAGATAAACATAATAAAATACATGATAAACTTATCATTTTAAATATAAAAATTCTAAAAAAATTAGGATAATCATTGAGTTCCAACAAAATACTTAATTATTATCTATTAAAGTGTTTATATTATTAAACCAAAAATAAATTATTTCGTTATTAAACTTAAATTAAATTATAATAAAAAAATAAAAATTAAAGAAATTACATAAAAAAAGAGAACTTTTAAATAGTTGATTTGATA
>NW_020200566.1:282646-288097 GCF_001531365.2 Cynara cardunculus var. scolymus | reverse complement strand
TTGTATTTGATTATGTTTATCTGCAATTAGTTACACGAATTCAGATATGAAGCTTTAATAAGTTGTACTTACGCACAATCTACTTATAATCTTGAGTTTTAAGTAATATGCATTAATAAACAGTACTTTACGCATAAAAAATAGTTTTTAAGAGTTTTTGTCAAATGTTTTATAATATAGTATATATATATATATATATATATATACTATATTTGAGTCTAATCAAATGAGGATTAGATAGTTTGTGTAACTGTGAAGTCCAATATTAGTCAATCATTTTAGATAATTAATGTTTTATTAAGGGTGAATTAATGTTTTTAAGAGTTTTTTTTTATTTTAAAACAAATGCTCTATAATATAACTAGAAAAGTACATACGTAATGCAGTAAAATATATCTCGATTTTAATGTTTCGTTTTATTATGTCTTTGTAGATGTTATAACATGGTTTTCATGTGGTTTTGAGAAAAAGAATAATGTTTTTATTTTTAAATAAAATATAAATTTAAAGATATCATAAAATACGAAAAGAAATGTATGAATACTAGTATTAAATTGACTATTTAAAAATTCTTATTTTTGTGTAAATTTTTATTTCAATTTTTTATTATTTTATAACTCAATAATTATCCTAATTTATATTTTAGATTTAAAATAAAATGTTTAACTTGTATTTGACTATGTTTATCTGTAGTTAGTTATACGAAATCAAACATGAAATTTTAATAAGTTGTTATTACATACAGTTTATTTGTAATCTTGATTTTTATGTAATATTGATCAATAAAAAATATTTTATATATAAAAAATAGTTTTTAATTTTTTTTTATCAAATATTATATAATATAATATAAAATAGCTTTTTAAATCTAATTATTTTTATTGTATAAAATAAAGGGTGGATTGATTATAAATGTCATTGAGAAATACCCAATGGACAAAGCCAGCATGCGCACGTTAGCCGTGTTCACAATCATGATTCATTATATCGCCTCTTAACTGTATTACAAACCATGCATTTATATGAACCTATTTATCCTTTAACCTACGCCTCTTTCTTAACCTGCGCCTTCTCCTCCCTCTCTGACACAAATACTTTCTCTCTCGCACAAACACCCAAAAACACACACTAGTTTTCCAACTGATGCAGCGTCGGAAATTAAATGGATCTCTTCTCTCCACTCATCCATCTTTATCGTCGTTGTCTGCAAGCTTAATTGCGCTGTACTCTCTGCATCTATATCTATATCATAGTAGCATCTCTGTGATCTACATTTTACTGTAGCACTCATCTTTTTTCTACTGCCCTTTCCTCTATGTCATACCTTCATCGCAAAATCTTGTGTTGCACCATCGCCGTTCTTGCTCTATTTATCATAAGCTCCGATCGGCTTCCCTTGTGTTTATCCCCATTGGTATTCTTATTTCCAACTGGTATCGTTTAGAGATCTTAATTGTTGGTGTTTTGAGGTAAGTAATTAAGTAATTGATGTTCTGAGGGTTCCCATTTTGTGGATTTGATTGATTTTCTTTTGGGGAAAGATGAATCCGCTGTGTTGTATTGCTCCGGTGTCGATTGAGAAGGATCGGACGAATTCTCCGTCGTCTGCGGTTGTGAAGCCGCAGTCTGAGTGTCAGTTAGGGTTTGAGAGTTCGGTGAGGAGTGTGAGGCCGGCGAGTTTTTCGGCGCAGGTTTCGTCTGTCGGCACTGAATCAGACAATGTGATTCATGAAGTCGAGGATAGTGAGATTGAAGTTAGGGAAAAGGATTCTTCGATTTCGAAGTCGATGGGTTTTTGTGGGAATGGTGGTGGGGTTGTAGCTGGGATTTTGTATAAATGGGTGAACTATGGAAAAGGATGGAGATCGAGATGGTTTACATTGGAAGATGGGGTGTTGTCTTACTATAAAACTCATGGACCTGATAAGATCGTGGTAAGTCCGGTGAGAGAGAAAGGCATTAAGGTAATCGGAGAGGAGTCCATAAGGTATTTGAGGAAATGCAGCAATGGGAGCAATCACAATCGCTTAGGTGCAAAACAATGGAAACCATATGGGGAGATACATTTGAAGGTTTGGACTTCTATCTTACTCCAATTTCTAATGTATATATAGATCTTCAACTTTCATAGATTAGTGACTGTTTGATCTATAATGTAGCAAGATTGAATGCACTTTCTAACCATCCAAGTTCTATTATTAGCAAACCAACCATTTTTTTTGGAAGGGCGTCTCAGGCTATGCCTAGACTGAATCCGACAAATTGTGACGGCAAAAAATCAACCGGATAAAGTCGGTTGACACAATTGTTGTGTTGTGCGGAATAGAACCCTGTGAGATGGGATATTCCACCACATCCCAAGGCCTCAACCACTAAGTTACAACCCTTGTGGTTCGAACCAACCATTTGTTCCTAAAATGTGAAAAAGAAAAAAAGGAAAAACACTAAAGTGTGCAATAATGTACGGTATCATACTAATGGTTGTTTCCTGCTGCATTTCCTGCTCAAAGATCCTCCCAAAATTGATTCAAAAGCTGGCTATAGAGTCATTCACTAGAAAATCCACTAAGCGATAGATGGAGTAACTCCGATCACAGCAGTAAAAGCAAGACATGTAGGTGGATCCACAGATTTGTTGTTATTCTGTAAGCACAATCTTTAGTTTGTAGTGAAACTACAACTTTGATGTTTAACTTCTTGTACAATTCATGTTCTTTTTTATGAAATTTTCTGTCATTGCTACCATAGAAACATAGAGGCATTTGGGTTAGTGGTGTTGCATGATTTTTTTTTATTGATGTTGAGTTTATGCTGAGTTTAAGATGTTTGTGAATGATGTTCTGAATGGACAACTTCTGTCTGTTGAATAGATTTAATAAAGCTTGTTTCTTCATATTCTGGAGACATATGAGGTTGAAATGATAGTATTAAATAATCTAGTGTATGACAATTGTTCAGTGATGGGTGCTCTATCGTTCTTAGTTTGTAGAAAATACGTGGTCCATGTTGCCATTTAGTCAAGCGGAAATCAGAATTCGATAAAGAAACTGAATGATAGCCTTCTTCCCCGAATCCGATTTTTGTATCCACAAGATCTGAATGCTATCTAGCAATTAGCCATGGAATCATATTTTGATTGTAGATAATGTAGATACAGTTTTTAAAAACTTTTTTAAGTGTGTGCCTCTACATCCTGCTGTTTTCTGAAGTGTATGATCTACAGGTCTCTTCTGTAAGAGCAAGCAAGTCAGACGACAAAAGACTATCTATATTTTCCGGAACAAAAACTCTCCACTTACGGTGCATATCTAGAGATGACAGAGCTGCATGGATCGAGTCCCTTCTAGCTGCTAAGGATAAATTCCCTAGATTGTCTACAGGGGATCTTGCTCCCTCCGAAGACATGGTTATTTCGACAGATAAGCTACGATCACGATTGTCTCAGGAAGGCATAACAGAGGAAGTAATCAAAGATTGTGAGTCTATTATGTTGGGTGAACTCGCTGCCCTGCAAAACCAAATGAAGGCTCTTCAGCTTAAACATATTGTGCTCCTCGACACATTGAGACAATTAGAGGTACCCCCTTTAAATTCTAAAGTTTTTAAATATGTTGAACTCTTGCTTTCCCCCTTTTTGTTGACCTACCTAGGCAAATTTAGAGGATGGTAATGGTTGAGGCCCTGGGGGATGTGGTGGAATATCCCATCTTCCCGGGGTTCTATTCTATACACAACAATTGTGGCCACTGAGCTTATCAGGGCTGATTTCTTGCGGTCATAATTTGCCGGGATTAGTCCATTCCAAAAAGAAAATTTTGTAGGATTGTATGACACGAATATTAGTAGAACCTTGGTGTATTGGAGCCGCAAAGAAAGATCCGATGTTCTGCTCTTGACATAATTCATTTTAGCTTTAAATATTGCAAGTTTATTCATATGTTTGAAATCATATTTGCTTCATGAAAGATGCACGTAGAAATATTGAATTAATCGGCTAAATTTGATTTGCAGACTGAGAAAATTGAGCTGGAAACAACTGTGGTTGATGAAACAAAAGAGCGGGATTCTTCTTGTGGGCAAGATAGAAGATTCAGTGGTAATTTGATCTTTTAAGGCTATCTTTTCACTGACTATCTTACAAATACAAGCATTTGGTTATTGATAACACTTGCTGGGCCACTGCAACAGATTTCTATTCCATCATGTCTGAGGGGAGTGGAACCGATTCAGACGCAGACAATGAAAGCCGATATGGAGTGGACATTGAATCAGATGAAGAGAACGGAACCTTTTTTGACACAAATGAATTCATGTCGGCTGATGTTTTAAGATGTGCATCCTATCGGAGTAGAGAAAGTACAGGAAATGGATCTACTTCTTTGGGAAATGAAAAGGACTCGTTCTTATCTGGTCGTCTACGAGGGGCTGGAACTGAAATCAATCTAATTCAGTATCCTTCCATCAAAAGGAGGGACAGTTTACCTGAACCAAAGGAAAAAGAAAAGCCGGTTGGTTTATGGTCTATAATCAAAGATAATATTGGAAAGGACCTGTCTGGTGTTTGCCTCCCTGTTTACTTTAACGAGCCACTCTCTTCATTGCAAAAATGCTTTGAGGATTTGGAATATTCTTGTTTGGTTGACCGAGCATTGGAATGGGGAAAGAAGGTCAGGTACTCAACCTATGCTTATTCATGGCAATTCCATTGAGTAGGAATTTAACCCACGATTAATTGCCTATTTCCTTTGAAGTGCAACTATTTATATTGACGTTAATCTCGTTCCTTATTGCCTCTATGACTTCTTTTGTACAGATTTTAAGCATTTTGACATTGCTCTTTATGAAAGAAATGAGTTCCCTATTTGTTCTTTTGAAGTTCGACTGAACTCGAAGTTGTACTTATGCAGGGGAATGATTTGATGAGAATATTAAGCATTGCGGCTTTTGCTGTTTCTGGTTATGCATCAACGGAAGGTCGACAATGCAAACCCTTCAACCCTCTTCTTGGAGAGACATATGAAGCGGATTATCCGGATAAGGGCTTACGATTCTTTTCTGAAAAGGTAAAAGATTTCTTTTTTCTTGATTCAATTATGGTTAAACACAACTTTGCTAGATTTCCCATTTGCTTCTTGCTATGCATGGTTGGATTATGGGAAAAAGATATATTTTTTGGTTAAACACATACTAGATTGCCCATTTGGTTCTTGCTATACATGGTTGGATTATGAGAAAAAATATATCAATTTTGGTTAAACACACATTTTACTAGATTCCCATTTGCTTCTTGCTATACATGGTTGAATTATGAGAAAAAAGATATCTTTTTGGTTGGACACACATTACTAGATTTCCCATTTGCTTCTTGCTATACATGGTTGGATTATGAGAAAAAATAGATCTTTTTTGGTTAAGCACACATTTTACTAGATTTTCTATTTGCTTCTTGCT
>NW_020200566.1:264765-282616 GCF_001531365.2 Cynara cardunculus var. scolymus | reverse complement strand
TGGATTATGAGAAAAAAGATCTTTTTTGTTAAACACACATTCTACTAGTTTTACTTTTTGCTTCTTGCTATACATGGTTGGATTATGAGAAAAAAATAGATCTTTTTGGTTAAACACGCATTACTAGATTTCCCATTTGCTTCTTGCTGTACATGGTGGATTATGAGAAAAAAGAGATATTTTTTGGTTAAACACACATTTTACTAGATTTCCCATTCGGTTCTTGCTATGCATGGTTGGATTGTGAGAAAAAAGAGATTTTTTTGGTTAAACACATATTTTACTAGATTTCCCATTCGGTTCTTGCTATACATGGTTGGATTATAAGAAAAAAATATATCTTTTCCGTTGAACACCCATTACTAGATTCCCATTTGCTACTTAGTATACATGGTTATGACCAAAAAGAGATCTTTTTGGTGGAACACACATTACTAGATTTCCCATTTTGCTTCTTGCTATACATGGTTGGATTATGAGAAAAAAAGAGATCTTTTTTGGTTAAACACATTACTAGATTTCCCGTTCGGTTCTTGCTCTACATGGTTGGATTATGAGAAAAAGATTTATTTTTTTAGGTTAAACACATTTTACTAGATTTCCCATTTGCTTCTTGCTACACATGGCTAGATTATGAGAAAAAGAGATCTTTTTGGCATTCAAGATCTGGAACTGTAACAGTAAAAGAATGATGATATAACCAAGATTTTGACACTTTTATTAGGTCAGTCACCATCCAATGATTGTTGCATGCCACTGTGAGGGCAGAGGCTGGAAATTCTGGGCAGATTCGAACCTCAAGGGCAAGTTTTGGGGCCGTTCTATTCAGCTCGATCCTGTGGGTGTCCTTACCCTACAGTTTGAGGATGGCGAAACATTTCAATGGAGCAAGGTCACTACTTCCATATACAACATCATTCTTGGAAAAATCTATTGCGATCACTATGGTACTATGCGTATAAAGGGTAGTGGCAATTACTCTTGCAAACTCAAGTTCAAGGAGCAGTCGATTATAGACAGAAATCCACATCAGGTAACAAAATTGTCGAAAAGATTTGTAATAATATCTTTTTGCAACGCTTGCCTACCATCTTGTTTTCCAAAATTAGAGTTGCTACGGGCGAGACGTCCTGCTAGACCCGTCCTGTTCGGCCCTCTAGAAAACGGGCTTGGATTACCATTCTCGAAGAAATGGGAGAAATAGGAGGGCCTGGACTGACTTGTTAAAATTAATGGGCGGGCATGGGGGATGAAAAAACTGGGTAGGCCCGCCCGGCCTCTTAATATTCTTATAGTAATTAACTTCTATAATTAAAACTTATAAATAAAATTGAAAATACTTGATGCTTATCAATTTCCACTTAATCATCACTCATGATAATAACACTCTTTAAAATCTAAAAAGTAAAAACATAATTACCTCAATTGATCAATTCTTTATTATCTCATTTGGTCATTTCCTTTATCGATCATCCATATTTGCAAAACAATTTTTTTCTAAATTATGTACATTGTTATAGAGTTGCGTCTATTTTTAAGTTGATTTTTTTATATATTTTGAATTATTTTACATAACTTGTGATTTTACTTTAGTTTTATTTTCTAAAAAATATAAAAAGATTTTTAGGCCCGTTACCCTGTGGGCAAGCCCCGCCTGTTTATAGGGCGGGTAAGGGCAAGTTTTTAAGCCTGTAAAAAAGGGCATGGGTTTGCATATTAGACCCATTGGACAAGAAAAATAGGTTAGGCCCGACCCAAACCCGCAAATGATTAGATCAAACCATCTCATTATCCAAAATGCAGGTTCATGGATTTGTGCACGATAACAGAACGGGAGAAAAGGTTGCAATGTTGATGGGAAAGTGGGATGAGGCTATGTATTATGTTTTGGGAGATCCAACAACAAAACCGAAAGGGTATGATCCCATGACGGAAGCGGTGTTGCTATGGGAAAGAGATAAGTCTACTACTAAAACACGATACAATTTCACACCATTTGCAATATCTTTGAACGAAATAACTCCTGGTTTAAGGGAGAAACTTCCTCCAACTGACTCGAGGCTTAGACCAGACCAGCGGCATTTGGAGAATGGCGAATGTGAACTGGCGAATGCAGAGAAACTCAGACTAGAGCAATTACAGAGACAGGTAACTCATTTACTTTGCGATCACAAGGACTATTTGATACCTGTAGGTTCTTGAACTCTTATAGAAAGCTATATATATATATATATATATATATATATATATATATAGAGGAGTGATCATATGAAAACCGCCCTCATTTGTGTAAACCGTGCAAACCACCTTCATCTGTCGATTTCATTGTTTAATCTTATGAAATTTTTTCATGAAATTGTTTAATCTTGTGAAATTGTTTCATATAATACTTTTTTTGATGAAGTTGTTTCATATATGGTTGTGAAATTGTTTCATATAATATTTAATGAAACTGTTTCATGTATTTCTCTAACATTAATGAAACTGTTTCATGTATTTCTCTAAAATTAAAATTATGAAGATGATAATATTTATGATTAACACCCTCCACAATAAAAATGATTAATCAACCTCTCATAATTACAAAAAAATGAACAAAATGAAAAATTATGATTGGTTGAATGCGGTTTGTACGGTTTGTACAAATTGAATGGTTTGCATTTGATCGCTCCCCTATATAGATATATATGTATATATATATATATATATAGAGAGAGAGAGAGAGGGAGGTTCAGGGAAAACAAAAAGAAACTAAAAAACTGAGGAACACCTTGGTAATTGAAGTTGTTTTTTGGATTTTATGCATGTGTGCATAACAAATTACTTAGAAATTGCTTGTATGCACATGTGCATACAGTGCAGATGAACAGTTACTAGCGTTCCTCACTTTTTTACTTTTTTGCAGTTTCCTCCTGAACCTGACCCTATATAAAGGGAGGTAGGTTCAGGAGAAAACCCAAACAAAAATTGAAAAACTGAGGAACATCTTGTAACCGTCGGATGCACATGTGCATATACAAGTAAATTGCAAGCAATTTGTCCGGTATGCACGTGTACATACTAACCAAGAAACAGTTTCAATTACTTGTATGCACATGTGCATTTCATACAGATGAATGGTTATTAGGGTGTTCCTCATTTTTTTGGAGGTTCTCACCTGAATCTCTCTCTCTATACGGTTTTTGAACTGGAGACTGATTTGGGATGGGTGTGAACGATAGGCAAGAAAACTGCAAGAACGAGGGTGGCGACCACGGTGGTTCGAAAAGGACGAAGATGGTTGTTTTCATTATGTGGGTGGATACTGGGAAACAAGAGAGAAGAAAGCTTGGGATGGGATTCCAGATATATTTGGGCAGAGTGTTGAGTGTGCAGCAGGGGGAGGAGGAGGAGATTTGGCATAATAGCAGGTGATATGCTTAGTTTTCTTTCATGACTTTTAGTGTTTGAATTCAGGCTGCATGCTACTACCAAATATCTATATCTATATCTATATCTATATATATAAGTAATTTCTATAAAAGAAATAAAAGGAAATTCATCATGGAAAACTAGGTTGGTTAGCATCTGTTTCTCCTGCAGCTTGTTTCTGGTTTGACTTTGTTTATTATTTATTAGTGAGTTGCACATTGGGCCTGACTCCTATGGTTAAATGGGACCAGCCTAGCTCGGGTTTGGGCCTGACGGTCTATAACTGGTTACGACTTTTAGGAAATTTCCTGGTCCAGGATTGGGACCGGTTATGCGTAGACCCAATTTTTTTCTAAAAATTAAGTTTGTATATATATATATATATATTTAAACCACCCTCATTAAGTTTATATATATCAAGTTTTTCAAATTTTTAACAAGATTTTGAAGTTCTTTTACCAAAAAATTCAAGTTTTTTGTAAAGATTGTAACCATAAAAACATCTATAACATTTTTGGGTCAGTTTGGGCCTGGTCCGGGACCAGGAATGGTTACAAAATATGAAGACTGGGCCTTGGTATTTTGGTCAGGGTCGGTTACGAAAAGACTAATCGGGACCGAGACTAATTTTTTGGTCATATATACTCATGGGAACTGGTTTATAAAAGGACTGGTCCTTTAGAACCTGGTTCAGGCCTTTGGGCTTGGATCTTTCAAAGATGAAAGTTGGACTTGGAAGCATGACAAGGGGCCATTTACTAAACGCTTATCTACTAAATATTTATTGGGTCATTTATCCTAACGGATTGATATGTGAAGAATCAAGAATTTTACTCGGAAAGTAGATGACATAGACCGAGAGTCCTATCGATTAATTCTTACGGGGTAGATTGTTGCATGTGATGGACTAGAATCTTACTCGGTAAGGTAAGCGATGGTGTTGAATTCTTATCGTTAAGCGCTTATTGGGTAAGCATATGGGTACATGGCCTTAGAGATGGCCAAAAACCGGTCCCGGGCCGGTCCCAATCGGTCCTCACATTTCTCATAACCGGCCATAACCGGTCCCGGCCTCGGTCCCGGTCCCGGTCGAAAATAATAGGACCGGTATAGGTACTCTATAACCGGTTATGGGCCGCCGGTCCCGGTCCCGGTCCCAACCGGTCCCAATCGGTCCTTCATTAAAAAAATAAGATTTTTTTTTTGATTTTTTTAATGATATATATTKTTAATACATTATAAAATTTACAATTGGGTCACTCAAATACACTTTAAAAATGCGTTTTAATATAATTAAAATTACGTTTTCTTATAAAAATACATTATAAAATTATTTAAAAATACATTTATTTATAATATTATTTGAATTTTCGGGCCGGGCCGGTCCATAGTCGGTCCTATAACCGGTCCCGGTCCCGGTCCCACGAAACTACCAAAAACCTTAACCGGTCCCGGTTTTCGGTCCCATAACCGGTCCTTACCGGTCCCGGTCCCGGGCCGGTCCTTTGTCGGTCCCGGTCCCGGTCCCGGGCCGGTCCTTTGTCGGTCCCGGTCCCGGTCCTCCGGCGGTCCCGGGCCGGGCCGGGCCCATTTGGCCATCTCTACATGGCCTGTAACTAACGTCTTTTTCACTTCTTTTTTACAAAGGAAAATGGGAGAAATGGAAGGAAATGAGAGGGGAGGGGGGAAGAAGCGTGTTTTCAAGTTTTTCTTGAGAGAAAGGAAAGAAAATAACGTTGATTTTCCTTCCAAATATAGTCCGAAAGGAGAAGGGAAAAAATGTAAATAAATAATATAATTTATAAAATTATACATCTATCCATTAATTACAATCAATTGCAAGTAAATAAGAGTATATTTGTAAAAATGACATTTTTTTCTCTCTTGCTCAAAAAGAGAACATGAAAATTGCATTTTCGTCCCCGTGCTTTTTAATTAGTAGTCTCAACTGTATAATTTATTATTGTTTACGTCCCTATGATTTACAATCTTCTGGTATTTTCATTTCTCATACTTAAGGATCGAAGTTAGTTTGAGAAACGTAAAACAAAATTTCAAAACCACAAAAGTAAAAGTCACAATATTTTAAGAAACTGTAGAATGTAATTTGCTCAAACAAAATTTCAAAACCACAAAAGTAAAAGTTATGTGTTTATTTGCAGCTTAATAATCAAGAACATTACAGCATCTCCAACATATTTTATATATATATTTTTTTTAAAATAGGAAACCAGAAGTTAAAATCTTTAATAAAAATATTACTTTCAACTCCAACATATTCTTTATTTTACACGTTTCAATATTAACTGTATTATTAAAATATTCTATAATTTTACCCTCTCAATATATTTTTTTAAAAGGTTTTATAAAATAATAGTAATTTAATCTGATTATTGGGAATGAGTAAAAAAATCTCTATCTTTACATTAAGTTTTAAAGAATTTTCTAAACTTGAAGATTTCTCTTGTTTTCTTTATTTTGAAAAACAATACAAAATATCTTTTAGAGCAAAATAAAAGGCAAAATCAACGGTTATCATTTAACGTATTAATGAACATATTTTTGTTTCACAATGTGTTTTGCTTTATGTTTATACGGTTTATGATGTGAAACTTTTTTATTTACATTTGTTTCACAAACAGACTAAAAATGTTCATAAAACAAATATATGTTAATTAATATTTTTAAAATCCTAGTTTTAGTTGAAAAAAAAACATATAAAATAACACATGATACATTGTTTTCTTAAAAGTTATCACATTTTTATAGGTTTATTGATTTAAAAGATTTTAATGGGGACTACATCAGTATTTTATTACAAAATCAGTACTTAATTACTATCTTTATTTCACAATTAAATAAAAAAAATTGCAAAAATCTAACTATTATTGATACTTTTTTATTTAAATAATCACACAAATTTAATAAAAAAAATTAATCATTTTTTTTATAGAATTTGATCAAATACCTTCTACTTCCTCATTGCCATGGGATTGTTAAAGTTTTTTAGCCCTATTTAACCCTTCTAAATTTTTACAAATCTTGATACAGTTTTGTCTCTGTCATACATTATTCAGTAATTTTTTTCAAACAAAAACGAAAATCAGATGAGTCGGTACACCCATATCTAGACCAGTTGAAAATTAAGTACATAAGACCACGTTGGGTCTAATAAACTATTATTGACCATCATTGAATACAGTGTTGGTCTCATTTTCAATTTGCTAGAAACCATAACATAGATTCCAATTATAAAAAACCAACCCATGAACCCCTTTTTCCCCATTACCCACGCACCCACACGTACGTCGAAAACCCAGTTCTCGATGCAGACCTAGAGACACAAATGGTGCACTACTTGGTATGGGTGCAACCATAATGGCATGAGTCCTTGTTACAAGGACAAACAAAGAAGGATGGTCTTATGGAACCAATGTCTCTAATTATGGTAATATGTATTAAAAACTTGTGTTTATATAATATATACAACATCTATATTCTCTGTATCTGAGTGTCGGTTTCAAGTTCCATGCTTTGTGTTTAAATGGATGGTACTGTATGTTGCATAGCTGTAATATGGAATAAGACAGTATAACTGCAAGGCTAAAAGTTTGTAAGACGACATCACTATCATTTGAGAAAAAAGATTCTCAAAATATTGTAGAAGCGTTTGTTTCTCTGTACAAAAATAAAATGGAAAATTATGCAATCTATTGCCATATTTTTTATATAAGAAATTGTATATCCCAACACTTGAATGATTAAACTTGTAAAATTCAGATAATTAATCAAGTTTTTTTTTACAAAATAGTTTCATAAACATTAAGAGGCTGTTTGGTTCATGTTGGGGAATGAAAATGATAGGGAATGAAAACAAGATGAATTTTCATTTCCTTCATTTTATTCTGGAATGAAAATTTGGGCTTCTGAGAGAATGAGCCATTATATTATACTAGAAGGGTATTTGCACAATACAACGAGATACATCTTAATTTTAATGTTTCATTTTTTCTTTTGTCCCACTCGATGTTATAATATAGTTTCATATAGTTTTTAGAAAGCGATAACATTTTTATTTTTGAATAACATATAAATATGAAGATATCATAAAGAAATGAAAAAGAATATATTAATATTAGTACCAAACTAACTACTTAAATTTTTTTTTTTTTGTATTTCTTTAATTCATTTTGTATTTTTGGTATAATAGTATTTTTTTTATAAAGATAATAATTAATATTTTGTTAAATTCAATGATTATTCTAATTATATTTAGACTTTTACATCTAAAATGGATGTTTATCCTATAAATTATGTTTATCTGCAGTTAGTTACACGAATTCAAACATGAAACTTTAATAAGTTGTACTTACGCATAATTTACTTGTAATCTTGAATTTTAAGTAATATGCATCAACAATGCAAAAAAATGGGTTTTAAAAGTTTTTGTCAAATGCTTTATGATATAGTATAGATAATACCAAATAGTTTCTTTTAGTATTCTCATTGACTATTACTTAATACCTCTAACCAAACACCCCCTAAAACAAAAAACCAAGCTCATAATTCATAAAAATAAAATAAAAATTATAAGTTGTTTTTTTTTTTTTTTTTTTTGTAGAAGATATAAGCATTTGACAACATTGTCTTATCCAATTCTTTTCGACACCATCAGGGAAGATCAACCCGTTATCCCTAAAGTAACTTTTATCCAGCGAGCCTCTCTCCAAGACAGTGCCCAAATCATTACGCCTTTTGTCATAACAGTATAAAACAAAACATTATACATATTAACGAGGGATCATATTCGATAAAGGTAAATGTACGTTTTCTACTGAACGTAATATATAACGAGGTAATATCTGTAAAAATTAAATCAGTTATATAATTTAAAAAATATATACATAGAAATAGTTCCATTTTATGTGTTGGAAGGTAACATAGGAAAAGGGGTTTTGTTGGCAAAAAGACATCCCTTTCACAAACTTTTTATTGGGCATAAAAAAGGGGCTTTTAAATTTGATGCAATTACTTTTACTTATTTACAACATACTGATTGAAAGGGGAGGACCCAAGATCATGTGTAAATCAATTAGGGAACACAGACCATACTCCCTTTATTTATATATATATATATATATATATATGTTAATTATTTGTTTGTTTACCTCTTAATAGTTTAATTAAGAGGTACTATTTGAATTGTTAAAAGACGAATCTTGTTTGACAAATAAAAAGTTTGTCTCTTAATGGTTCTAAAGTCATCTGAATAATTTTGTATATTGGATCCCCCCCCCCATAATCATTCATCGCCTTAATTTCATTGTAAACAATTACCGAATAATTATATTTCATTTTGCACTATATCATGAGAGTTTCTTAATCATTCTAACAACTTAATCATTATGCATCAAACCATTCAGCAACTATCAAACGGACATTAGTTGGTAAAAGAGAGGAGTGATTTACCCAAATACAAGAAGGTCACCCCGCCCCTCCAAAACCAGTCTCAATTGTTGAATATGAGTCGAAATAAATGCCCTAATTTTGATGTATTTGGACTAATGAACTTATAAATTAATGAAACTATCGTACAATAGACATAGTATCGAGCTTCATATTTCGTATGGTAATATATATTGGATTGTCTTCAACAATTATGTTACTTTAAAAAAAGTTGCTTTAACTGTTATACTAAACTTTTATCTGAAATGTTATTATTTATTATATATTAATAAAACTTTATATGTATGATGTAACATAATATAAATAATAAATAATAAATTTAAAATTTAAAATTGAAAATTGAAAATTTATTTTTTGTTTCTTCAAACTAATTAATTATAACCAAAAAGCCTTTTAACTAAACAGTATTTGAGTTTTTGACCTCCTACAAGATCAGGGATTTTAAACCTTACTAAACGTGATGAATATGTATAAGTTTATTTGTTTTATTTACCGTATATAAATATTATATAATTCAAAAAAAAAATCAATTTTAAGATGAGATTCCAGAAAATCTAAAATATTTTATTGTTACAGTTATTTTTAATGATTTTAGTCTCTATATAAATCAACAACATGGGCATATTTGATTGTATTAAGAACCCATCTCGTTTAAAAAGGCAACCATAGGGTTCAAATCTCTTATTATACTTCTCATCATAACTTTTTTTTCTTACACGATCATTTGTCTACGTTTACGTACATAAATATTTGTCGATTGTTTAAAAGTATGGTATTGTAGATATTTAAATCAATTATTGTAATTTCCAAATTATTATAAATCTTTCTAATTTTATCCAAAAATAATTTTACGTGATTTTAGATTTATATCTTCTTAAAATTGTTTGATAAAATATTTATTTTTATGGAAAATCCAATTCCAATTAAATATTTAATTGTTAAGTGATATATTAAATCAATTATAGTAATTTCCTTACAAGATTTATTGTAATAATTACAATATATTTATGTGAATTTAAAATAAAATAAAAAAACTCTCAGTTCAAGACTTGGGATCACGTGAGACCAGACTGGGTTCATAAAACCATTATTTTGCACTTGAAACTTTACAACTATGAATGTTCAGATTTTTTATATTTTCATAGTGTTTTTCTGTGAAGTTTCAAATACAAAAAAATTGACTCACGGGTCTCACGAAACCAGTCTAATCTTGGACATTTAATTTAGTTGACAAAGGAATTGACGACTTTGTTTAAATATACAAGTTTAAGTTCAAATCATGTGGAAAATGGGGCTTGAACCTCTATAGTAATATTATGTCTGGCAACGGGTAGGATAAAAGTTAATCCATTATCCAATTCAGTTAAAAATAGCTGGTAACAAAACGGGTGATTATCTATATCAATACCTTACCCATTAAGATAGCAGGTAATGAATAATTGGTAAAAGAATATTTTGAACTGCAATAATCTTGTTAATATCAACGTATAAAATAACATTCTAAAAGATGTATTAATATTTAACTTTATATAATCATATGTATGTATGTATGTATGTGTGTGTGTGTGCGTGTGTGTGTATATATATATATATATATATAAATGGGTAATGGGTAAATATAAGTGGATAAATTGGTATTTTTTTACCCATACCCTTATCCAACGGGTTAAACATAATGGTATTAGATTTATCCTTACCCATTGTCAGCCCTAAGTAGTATCCATTGAGTCAGCTTTAAAATATTTTCGACATGCGGTTTGTACGACACAGGTTCCTTGTGAGGTCGGTTCAGATCGACCATAATCGGTATTTTTGCTTAAATAACAATTTTGAAGTATTTATTTTCAGGGAAATTAAGAGAAATACCCATTTTCAGGTACCGGATTCATATCTTAGGGGCCGTTTACCAAACGCTTACCCGGGTAAGCGATTACCAAGAATCTTACCCGGTAAGAGCGAAACAAGGACCAAGAGTCTTACCCGATAAGTGAGAGTGATGACTTTTACCACGGTAAGTGCTTACCGGGTAAATTGTTGTATGCTATATCGTTTTGGTGGACTAAAATCTTACCTGATAAATACATAATAGTGTTAAATTTTACTAGTAAGCACTTAATGGGTAAGTGTTTAATAAACGACCCCTTAGTCATTTCTCTCAAGAGATTTGCAAGATATCACTACCTCTTCAGGTGGCACATTCATAACTTACTGAGGTAGTTAAAAGACAAAACGAAAATCACTTTTCACTTAGGTTCGCAAGCAGCACCTCTACAAGATAATTATATTTTAGAAATTTTTGAAGAAAAATAACCAAGAGACGAATTTGGTCGCCGTAAATGAGGGGCTGTTTGGCAATTGCTGAATGGTTTGGTACAAAATGATTAAGTGATCAAAATGATTAAGAGACTCTCATAATATAGTGAAAAATGAAATATAATTGTTTGGTAATTGTGTACAATGAGATTATGGCTTTTAATGAGATCCAAAATACAAAATCATTCAGATGGTTTTAAAACCATTAAGAAACAAACTTTTTTTTTTTTGCCAAAAAAAAATTCACCTCTTGACGATTCAAAGATTGTTTTTTAATGAAACTATTAAGAAGTAAACAAACAATCCCGCCTCTTTTTATTAATTTCCTTTATTTTTATTGTTTATTAAGTAAGAGGAATAATAATTAATCAGAAAAAGAAAAATCATGTGGTCCAGCGAGGCTGCCATTGAATACAACAAAATCGTATCAAGGAGTCAGAATGTAATATGACTCAAAATTACTATTTTCACCCTTCCCTTTTTACCCTTGCAAATCATTTTACAAAAGTGATCCCTCATGATTTCCAATTTTACAGGTTCAGTCCATCTACTTTTATGTAGACTCTCTTTAAACAAAAAAAAATAATAAATTCTAAAAAACAAAGTGATTTTTTCTCCCTGTAATGACTGTTTTGTTCGAATCTCGAGCCATGATAATATTTGTCTTGGATTTCAATGATTATAGAAACCCACCAATGACGTTAAGTCACTCGTCCGCTAGTCGAAAATAAAGTTTGCGACATTGCCGTGTACAGTGAAATGGCGACGATAAATTACAATTAACTTCTAGTCAAAGAGGGCAAGTGACGAATGGTTTATTCTGTGTATCATATATCCCTTTATTTGACACTTGTTTTGCTTTTATACTTAGTTTGTTTCCGTGTGCTTATGTCGTGAAATATCGGAGATAATGGTTGCTTCATTGAGATACATGGAAACCTGACTCGTTCTTGCATTGATTCTTTTAACTTTTCTTTGACTGGTATCATCGTCGAGGCCACCACAGTCATTGCTTGGAGGAATCTTTGTCGGCATGCGTTGTCGTCAAGACGAAGTTTTCTCCATAACCATGGCAATCAATCTAAGTCAAAATGTTGTTTACAGACTGTTTTTGTCATTTTTACCCTTTTTGTACTTCTTTAATGTGTAGTTTAGAGTCATCTGAAGTGGTTGTACATAAAATGATATTAGTGATGAGGCCGATCTTAAATACATGTTGGATCAGTAAATACCCGTTTCCTTTTAATTCGTTTCCCCGATTCAGTATTTCATGTTCACCATTTTTGTTCTTACTTCATTAACATATACTGATAATAGTATTTGTGAAGTGGTAGTGCATACAACTGCATCACTTCCATAAGGCCGACTTTAAATACAAGTTGGATTTGTAAATCTCTGTTTCTTTAATTCGATCTCACTGTTCATTATATCATTTAATAACGATATTTATAAAAAATCATTGTATTTTTAATGCAATATGAAAATGCTTTATTTATTAGTTTCTAAATTATAAAAGGAAATGAATGAGTTTGTTAACAATTACATACATACATAAATAGAGGATGTTTCAAATGCAACTTATCACATTTGTACAACCAATCCAATCCAATCCAATCAATTGAGATATTTATGAAAATAACGAGAGTTCATTTATTGTGATTTGAATATTTATGGAAGATGACTATGACTTGTTAATTATGATCAATATTTATATTAGGAAACAATCAAAACTCTTATGAAATCATATATTCATCAAATTAAATGGACTATTGAGATTGAGTTGTATTGGTTGTACAAATATAAAAGGTTGCATGATAACTCACATCTACGTAAATATAAATGATTTAAGGTTATAGAGACTTAATCATTTGAGAACTCTATATATTGTGATAATTATGAGAAATTTTATTTTAATGTATCCTTTCAAATGCTTTTTTCGTAATTAAGGTTAACATTTAATGTATTAATGAACATATATTTGTTTCATAATGTGTTTGTTTCATATGTACACGATTCACAATGTGAAATTTTTTACTTGTAACTTTTGTTTTATAAAATTGTTAAAAAATTCACATTGTAAAACAAATATATGATAATCAGTATCCTAAAGGAAAAATTGGTCGGAATGACATTTCTCTCACATTGATTGGTCTCATATCCAATTCTCTCTCGATTTTACCCAAATATCATTACATCCGCAAGTTATACCTCCATAATTTGCGGAGGTAGATAAAAAACAAAAAAGTTACAATTTTTGCACAGGGTCGCGAGTGGCATATTTGTAATTTTTATACAGGTCTGCAAATTATGGAGAGATGCCACTTGCGGCCCTGAACAGAAATTGTTTTTTTTTTTTTTTTTGTGTTTTAGCCACCTCCGCAAATTACGAAGGTGCCACATATTAACGTAGTGGCATTTGGGTAAAACAACGAGATGAATGACTAAGAGACCAATTACAGTTAAAAAATGACTATTTTAGTCAATTTTCTCATTTTTAGATAAAAAATCATATGAAATAGCACATTATCCACTAATTCTCAATGTTATTACAGTTTCATGAGTTATTAAAAAAAGATCTACCTAAAATTATGTACATAAAATACCTGATTTAAGGTTATATACATAAATATATCTGATTTAAACCTTATACACATATAAAAAAGTAATCAAATCTATTAAAAATATAATTTAAGATTATATACCTAAATATACCCCTTCTATTTCTATTGATTATAATAATATTTTCGAAAATTTTAACAAAAAAATTAATTTCAATAAATAAAATACATAAATAAAAAAGAAGATTTAGTTGACATAAAATAAAAAATAGGAATGTCTAAAAAGGTAATTTCACATGAAAATACATAGTACCGTACCTTTTATTATTTCTCAATTTTGGAAATATATAGAGAGCAAAAGATTTTCCGCCATTAATGACCATGGAAGAACTCAACCTCCTTTTGTTCCTTTCAAGAGACACACACATATATAGACAGACGAATTGATGCTCACATCGTGCCTCGTGTCTCCCCTTTTCTGATTTCCCACACTTTTCATCTTCTTCCGCCGGGAAATCGACGTGGCCTCCTCTTTTCGCCGCCATGGGAGACCCTGGGTTTGGCCGGTTTCCGATCACCTTAAACCCTACGGCAAAAGAATTCCGACCAGCTGTTCCGTACACCCAAAACGGCGATTTACTACTCCCACGTTTATTTTACTCATATCCTTACAATTTTCCGCCATCGCCGCCGTCTGCGGCGGCGGTAATGGTGTCAGGTCCACATCCGACGCTTCCTCCACCGTCCCCCGTACCGACTCGTGCACTACTCTTGAGCTCCGTCCCTACTGACGTCAGCGAATCGACGGTCCGGCGAGAATTAGAGGTGTTCGGCGACGTGAGAGCCGTACAAATGGAGAGACTACGCGACGGAATCGTTACAGTCCATTTTTACGATCTCCGGCAAGCGGCGGAGGCGTTGAAAGAGATTCAGGAACAACACATGCAACAACAGTTCCGGCTACGGAAACATTTCGACGGAATTATGTTATCATCGCCGGTGAATCCGCCAGAACCGTATATTCACCACTCTCCGCCCCTTCCGCCACCTGCCCACGGCCTTCTCTCCGGCCGAGCTATCTGGGCTCAGTTCACTTTTCCTGTTGCCGCTGGACTTCCCGACGGCTACAACCAAGGCACCGTCGTTATATTCAACTTGGATTCCACCGTCTCCATCGGAAAACTTACCGAGATTTTTGAATCGTTTGGTAATTAGAAATTCAAATAATTCATATTCATTTTGCATTATCGAAACATAATCTGTAAAACCCATGGAAAATTTCGACAAAAACCACCAATTTTGCATCAACCACAAGGGTTTTGGCTCATTATTTGTCAGGGTTTTATTCCGGGCGTACATGGTAATTATGGCCACCGAGTCTATCGATATATGCCCTTTTTTACGGTCACAATTTGTCGGGATTATTAGAGTCATATAAACCCAAAAAAACACTATGATTTTATCATCGTTTTTGCAAATTATAATGTGGATTTCATGAGTTTGTATGGAAAGTGGTTCAAAAAATAGGTGGATTTTGAATTATATCCATAAATGTGTAGGCCAGTTTTGTGGGGCTAAAATTTGGGGATGTTTGGTTAATTTGATAGGTCGCTTTCTCAACCTATTTGAATACAAATCTTGACGATGTTGATATTTTTGTTGGTTTTTGAGGTTTTTTTATAAAATTAAATCATATTTTTTTAATAAAAATTATGGGTTTTAATTCTTTTTGTAGGGTGTATTAAGGAATTCAGAGAATCCCCATTGAAGAAGAACCAAAAAACTGTGGAGTTTTACGACACTCGTAACGCAGCGAAGGCCGTTGCCGCCGTGAACGGCCAAGAAATCGATGGGAAGGTGGTGGTGGTGGAGTTCAGTCGTCTTGGTGGTGGTCAAAAATATAACTACAAGCAAAATAAGTTTCATCCGATTAATTCCGGTGGAGTTCCGCCGTTGCATATTAACGTCACCCGTAAATTCCTCCCGGCACCCATCGTTCCTTACCGCCCACAGCCGCCCCCATCGCCACCGCATTATGGAAAAGATCGGGTGGTTGATTATGGCGGGATTGGTGGCGATAGTGTGGATTTTGTGGGTGGTGGTCAAAAAAAGAATGGGAAAGGTTTCTTTAAGCCGCATAACCAGTCACAGTCGCCGGAACAACAAGGGAGATGGGTTGGCGGTGGTGGTGGTTGCAACGGTGGCCGGAATAAAATCTTTAAGGGATCAAGATACAGCCGAGAAAAATCCGATCCGAGGTTTCTGATCAAAGAAGACGGGACGATTTCGAGCTTTCAAGATTCAAGAACAACAGTGATGATCAAAAATATTCCAAACAAATACAGGTTTTTCTTGAATTCATCATAAATTTATATAAAAAAACGAATAGAAATTTGATTTCGCCGGCGTTTTTGCAGTCAGAAGCTGCTACTGAACATGCTGGACAACCACTGTATTCACTGCAATGAGCAGATGGAGGCGGCCGGCGGTGACCAACCACCGTCGTCTTATGATTTCGTATATCTTCCCATCGATTTCGTGTACGTTTTCATCTGGGAATTATAAAAAACTTGAAATTTAATCATTGAAATCAATAAATTATGATTTTATGTACGAATTTCAGGAACAAATGCAATGTGGGATATGGGTTCGTGAACATGACGTCGCCGGAGGCAGCACGGCGGCTTTACACGGCGTTCCACCATCAAAATTGGGAGGTTTTCAACTCCAAGAAAATCTGTGAGGTTTCTTATGCTAGATTGCAGGTATTTCTCCAACTTCACTTTTTAACCAATCATTACGCAGAAGGGTTAGCCGTGTACGTAAAGATCGATTTTCAGTATAAAAAAAAACAATCGTTACGCATATGCTTAACGATTCCGCGTAAGGATTCACATTTTTTTACCCCAAAAACCCATTCTTAGCATCTCCAACAGATTCTCCAAAATTGAGAAGTAAAAAATCACCTTCCATATGATTTGGAGAAGGTTTTTGGGGACCTGTTGGAGTAAAAATCCTCAAAATCTCCATTTTTGTAGAATCTGTTGACGATGTTCTAAAGCTTTCTGCCTAATGATCGATTTCAAAGTGAAATGAGGTCTGAAAATGACTAACAAGTTAAACTTTTTTTAACGGATTGGCTATACTACGGATTTCCCTTAATTTTATCGATATGATATCATTTCTTCGTTCGAACCCCAACGCTAAACCCCTAGAAGAAACCCGTATCTCGTTATGAGCTTTCATGGTGATTGGAAAATGTGGGCAGGGTCTAGAGGCGTTAAAGGAGCATTTCAAGAACTCAAAGTTTCCACGGGAGGCGGAGGAGTATATGCCGGTTGTTTTCACGCCACCGCGGGATGGTCGGACTGTGACCGAACCCATGCCGATCGTCGGCTGTAGCAGCACCGTCACCGTCACTTCACCACCGCCATCATCGTCGTCAGAAGTCGGAGGAGATGATTCGACAGATGGGAGATCTTTCTTGGATGGTAATGTGCTTGTTGAAGATGTGAAATGTGACGATGGCAATGGCGTCACGGCGGCGACCACCACCAGTACCGCCGCAAATGGCGGCGATTGATGGGAGAGAAGTATTGAAAGAAATAATTGGAGTGGTATTAATTTAGATGAGATGTTTTGTACTGTGCATGGATGGCATCAGCAGTAGTTTATAAATTCTATATTCAGTGACATATATTACATACCCATCATTTATAGGAATTCTTTTTTATTTATTTTCGTTATTCATAGTCAGCCACTTTTAACAAATAGCTATGCATATGTGAATTTGCACTTAAATCACATGTGATTATGAAAGTGAATTTGCACTTAAATCACAGTTATTCATGGTCAGGCACTTTTAGCAACTAGCTAATCATATGTGAATTTGTATATGCACTTAGTTTGCCTTAAGATAAATATGGAGGACCATATTGGAGGATTTTGAATTCATTCTTATACACATGTTTATTGGGTCGATTAGTGGATCGAATAATGGATTTATGTAGATCTTTTAGTTTAAATAGGAGACCGTATCTTTGAATTAACCCATTAATGTTAAAGGTTAAATAACTCGAACCCATGAGAGAGGGAGAGGGGGA